>NC_090651.1:245669335-245781528 GCF_040937935.1 Hyperolius riggenbachi
TTCTATCCCTTGATCGCGACCTTGACTGTCGGGTCTTAGATGGGGAACGGTTCTTGGGCACCGCTTGGTGACTTTCTCCTTCCCCCGGGCTGCATAAACGTGAACAAAACATATATATGTATGTTCCCAATTCTTTCCCATTAATCAATAATCAAAAGGAAACTGCACTCTTTTAAAATACTTCCCAGAGGAACCCTGTGCCAGGACATTAATGGTTAACACCCTTGTGTGCAAAACAGAAAGACTGCATTTAGCAGTCTGTACCTGTTAATGACCACCTCCTCTGCCTGCCCAACAGTATCCATCTCTCTGTTTAAGAGAAAGGATAAGGCATATTATAATGAAGCTGACACAATCAGGGCACATAAATCCAACACAGCAATGACATCTTGCTCTTTACCTCCGTCCCGACCAACGACCGCTCAATCCACAAGCCGGGTGTCAAATATATATCCCCGCAGGAAAAGTTGCAGCCACGGATCCGGGAACGCTCCACCATAGACCAGCTGCCGCTCACTCTCAGCTCCGTGCAGAGACGCCAGGAACAGCGTGCAGCCATCGACCTCGCTTCCTGAACGCCCATATGCGGACGTTCGACCAATCAGAGCGCAGTGACGCGAACTCTCGCCTATCGCGAGACCATACGTCACTAGCGCGAGCAGAGGGGTCAGGCGGCACCATTACACAACAGGGCAAGCCGCACACCAGCCGATACGCTGGGACACACAGAGGACGCCCTTAAACCCTGTTTAAGGGTACAGGACGACTCTCTAAAGCGGGAGAGGCCGAACCCGCTGCACAGGTAGGCTAAAGAAAGAAGGGAAACACCTAAACGAACAAAAGAAAAAACAAAATTAGTAGAAAACAACTATAGGCGAAACTGTCCATTCGAGGACAGAAAAAAGAATGGCTGGAGGGGGGCGGTTCCTGAAAACTTATAGGTGATCTGTCCTATCAGGATTCGGGGGCGGAGCCAATACCCATAGGTATGCCGCCATGTTTGGTCCAGGAAAGAAGTTACTGCAACCTTGAGCGGGACACCTAGGAAACACAAGGTGATGTGTTTATAATACTGATACTTGTTATGTTATGTTATTATTCTCTGTCTTCTTTCCAATAACTTGGTATTGTATATCATATTTTGTATCAATAAACTTGTTAACCTTGTTACTTGTCTCTGATTTTGGAGGAATCTAAAAGAACCTGCAATTGCTACCTGTGTAAGTGGTGTCACTTTTTCTGTAGCAATACAGGCACTTGTCCCTACGTGAGTGTTGGACTTTCCACGGCTCAATTTTTGGAGGCAGAGAGAACAGATGGCATTGCTCCGATCTGAGACAGACACATTAAAAAATGTCCAAACCGCTGAGCCTCCCTGGGGTGATGGCACTATGGTGGCATCCGCAGCTGACGTTGAAGGGCATGTTGGCTGGCTGTCCATAGGTGGCGATACATGGCGCCGGACACTGCCACCAGCTGTTTCTGACGACGAGCTCCCCCTGCTTCTTTCAGGAACTAGTCTCCTCCTACTCCTCTCTGACTCCCCCTCTAAATTGTCCTTCTGTTCATCTCCTGTATTGGGAACATACGTGGGATCCGTATCATCGTCATCATCATAATCATCCTGCCCAGCTTCACTTGCTAGACACCTCATAAACTGCACCAACAGCAGGTACTTCATCATCTTCACACGTTACGCCCATAGTGTCGCCGCCTAACTCAGACATATAAGGTGGTGTAACTTGCTTAGCGCCTTCATCTGGTTGTAACAATAATGGCTGTGAATCAGTTCATTCCCCACCAATGAACTCCTGCGAAGTGTCAAATGCAACGGATGTGGTGCTTGTAGTAGTGCTAGTGGCTGCGGAAGATGAGGTGTTCTGTGTTAAATAGTCAACCATGTCCTGACAATCTTGGGAGTTGATGGGACGTGCCTTCTTCTGAGCACTGTACTTTGGGCCAGGGCCGCACGAAATCACATCAACATCACCTCGCACAGACCTGCTGGGTGGCCTCCCTCTGGGTCTGCATCTACCTCTGCCTGTTTTGTCCGTTGTGTCCATATCGGGGGGGGGGATGAAGTGAAAGGTATGCACTGACTTGACTAATACAATGTGCAGTCACACAGGTGCAGTTAACAGGTATGCACGGAGTGGTATATCATACTGCGTGCACTCATGTAGGTAGGTGGGTGCACTGAACACAACAGGTAGGTATATGCAGTGATGGGTATTACAATGTGCACCTGTCACACACAGACAGGTAGCGGACAGGCACAGTGACACTGCGTGCGCTCAACTCCTGTAGTTAGGTGAGTGCACTGTGAACAACAGGTAGGTATATGCAGTGATGGGTATTACAGTGCACCTGTCACACACAGACCGGTAGCGAACAGGCACAGTGACACTGCGTGCGCTCACATAGGTGGGTGGGTGCACTGTGAACAACAGGTAGGTAGGTATATGCAGTACTGGGTATTACAATGTGCAGGTAGCAGGTAGGTAGCGGACTGAGCAGCAGGTAGCGGACAGGCACAGTGACACTGTGTGCGCTCAGCTCACGTAGGTAGGTGGGTGCACTGTGAACAGGTAGGTATATGCAGTGGGTATTACAATGTGCACCTGGCACACACACAGGTAGTCACTGAATGTGCTGGGCCTGGCAGTGGCATACACACAGTATTAATTATCAAGCCTGTCTATACAACACAAATGTCAGTGAGACACACAGAAAAAAAAATAGATCACAAGAACAAGATTAGCTCTCAAAAGAGCTGTTGTGGGGTGCTATTTTAGCAATAAAATCAGCAAGGAGCAAGCTAACAAGCCTACAAGAGCCTACCTAATCTTTCCCTATGAGTGTGTGCAGCAGCAGCAGCTGTCCCTTCTCTATTTACTGCAGGCACACGAGTGAGTAAAATGGCTGGCGATGCCTGCCTTTTATAAGGGGAGAGTGGTTTCAGGAGGGAGTGTAGCCTGATTGGCTACAATGTGCCTGCTGACTGTGATGTAGAGGGTCAAAGTTGACCCTAATGGTGCGCTATGGGGGTGAACCGAACTTCCGGAAAAGTTTGCGGTTCTCCACGATCGCGAACCCAGGAACTTTGCCGGGAACCGTTCGCTGGCGAACCGTTCGGGCCAGGGCTGGATTTACCATAAGGCACACTAGGCACGTGCCTACAGGCGCCTGATTGGTCAAAGGGCGGGTTTGTGTCATGTCCCCTTTAAATTTAAATGAGTGAAAGTGCAATAGCGGCCGCTCGCGCCCTCATTTACATGATAATGGTGTGGCCGCGGCTGCAACTACAGAGAGGGGCGGGCTGCGGGAGGCTAGTGACAACACACATGCACACACGCATTCATTACCCCGCTCTCCCCGCCCACCAGCCGCCGTTTCCATGCCTGCACGCAGCTCTATAACTTGTGTGAACAACAGCTAGCTGTGTGCATAGACGGCGGGGGGGCGTTGAGATTGTCCGTCTGCTGCTGGCTGGGAGTTTGAGGAACCACTGCCCGCCCCGGCTGCACTGTTTACATTACAACTCCGGCCCCCGCCCTGTGTGTATTCTATTATTGGGGACACAGTGAGAAGTAGCCAATGCCATGGACGGGGGTGTCGGGGAGATGAGAGCAGCATACACTGTCCTCCGGCTGGCTTTATTTATTTGTTCACTCTGTAGCCGCCGGGAGCTATTAGGGGAGAAAGCTACCGAAGTCACTACAAAGTCTGTAGAGGGGGAGGGAGGAGGAGAAAGCAGAGCATAAGTACATAAAGCTCCTTCCCCCTTCCATTTCACACGTGCAGGCAAAGGGTCAGTAAGGTGACAGGCGAGTGGTGGGGAGAGCAGCACGGAATGCTGTTACATGTGGCTTTAGGATGATTGCTGCACAGCATGTGGGCTACAGCTCTGCCCTCATCCCCCCTCCCCGTGTCTATTGGTTCAGCCTGTGCCCGGGACTTTTGAAGATGCCATTCCTTCCTGCTCCATGACATCACAGTTACAGGACCAGCGTGCATTTCACACAGACTACCTGCATTGCAGCAAGGACACCTGCAGCCAGTTACAGTGACAGTAAGTGGCTGATCGTTTATGCAGAGAGGCTTGGGACCTTTGATTCTCCCCCCCCCCCTTTTCCTAGCTGAGACTATAATGCTCCCCCCCCCCCCTCCCCTCCTGAACAGTATCCCCTGCTGAGACAATCCTGTGAAGTTTCCATAGGGTGACAGGCAGGTCTGTCCAGATATCACCTGAACTGATCAGATGTATTTGCTGCTCTGATCAGATCAGGTGACAGCTGGTCAGTGCTGAGGTGTCACTCTGTGAAAACACTGCTGGAGGCCAGGACTAGGTGTCAAATGGGGAGGGGAACCACTTGAAAGAGTAAGGGGAAGCATAGGATTGCCTCAGAAGGGGACACATTTAGGAGGAAGTAATGTAGTCTCTCAGCTAGAGATCAGTGAGGGTTAAAGGAAGTATGTATTTTAAAGAAAATGCAATCTACTTACCTGTTGCTTCCTCCAGCCCCGGAAAGCTATGTGTCCCTTGCTGCAGCTCCGTTCCCAGGTGGTCTCCAAAGGTCCCCTCGGTTGCAGATGCCAACCCAGCGAGGTTGGTATCTTCTGCACCTGCAGGATCACGCTCATGTAGCCGTGAGTGTTCTGTGCAGGCAAATCTCCCGGCTACGTGATCGTGAGCAGCCACACACTGGCGCAGAAAATAACGACCTTGCCAGGTCAGCATCTGCAACAGAGGGGACCTTTGGAGACCAGCTGGGAGCAGAGCTGTGGCAAGGGACACATAGCTTTCCGGGGCTGGAGGAAGCAACAGGTAAGTACATCGCATTTTCCACATTTTCGCGAATGCCTGATATTTCTTTTAAAGGATGTCTTAGTCCTAAACATATATTATCCTCAAATTGTCTGTGTGTGAGGGGAGCTGTACATATTCTTACTGCACCTCCCGTGGGCCGGTGTCTGCCTCCGTTTGCCTATTTTCCTCCCCATTCTAAGGGTCCTGTTGGCGCTCTCAAGCCTAGACATGTACCCGTCGGACAAACTGTGCGTGCACAGCATAGTATGTGAGGGTCACAGGGTGCCGACGAGGACTCTGAACGGGAGGAAAAACGGGCAAACGGACGCAGATGCTTGGACACGGTAAACACAGTAAGCACAGGCGTCAATTTGATGATATGTTTAGGATTAAGGTATCCTTTGAGGATTGATGAGGCGCCTATTATAATAAGTGTCACCTGTAAGGATTGAGCTCAGTCCTGAGTGTGACATCACTTGGGTATACCCAAACAGTGTGCTGTTTCTATGTGGGGAGGCAGGACAGCTGCTTCCCACTAGCAGACTAATTGCAACCAAATTTGGATCAACTCACAGACCATCCATATTGCCTACCTAAACCTTCCTATCAATAGAATCTACCCATCACTAAAATCTACTCAGGGGCAAATCCAGGATTTCCAAGGGGGGGGTTCCTGAAAGCGGTGTGTGGGCGTGGCCAAAACATGGTGTGGGTGGAGCCAAATACTAGCAGTTTCTAGGCTAAATTGCACCCAGGGTGAGGGCGTAAAATGCGCCCCCAACGTTTAGACAGGTATAGGTGCCCGCAGTATAGGTAGCCAGCTATAGGTCCCCCCCCCCAGTATAGGTAGCCCATATAGTTGCCCCCAGTATAGGTTAGATAGGTATATGCCCCCCAGTATAGGTTAGATAGGTATATGCCCCCCAGTATAGGTTAGATAGGTATATGCCCCCCAGTATAGGTTAGATAGGTATATGCCCCCCAGTATAGGTTAGATAGGTATATGCCCCCCAGTATAGATTAGACAGGTATATGCCCCCCAGTATAGATTAGATAGGTATATGCCCCCCAGTATAGGTTAGATAGGTATATGCCCCCCAGTATAGGTTAGATAGGTATATGCCCCCCAGTATAGGTTAGATAGGTATATGCCCCCCAGTATTGATTAGACAGGTATATGCCCCCCAGTATAGGTTAGATAGGTATATGCCCCCAGTATAGGTTAGATAGGTATATGCCCCCCAGTATAGGTTAGATAGGTATATGCCCCCCAGTATAGGTTAGACAGGTATATGCCCCCCAGTATAGATTAGACAGATATATGCCCCCCAGTATAGATTAGACAGGTATATGCCCCCAGTATAGATTAGACAGGTATATGCCCCCCAGTATAGATTAGATAGGTATATGCCCCCCAGTATAGGTTAGATAGGTATATGCCCCCCAGTATAGGTTAGATAGGTATATGCCCCCCAGTATAGATTAGATAGGTATATGCCCCCCAGTATAGTTTAGATAGGTATATGCCCCCCAGTATAGGTTAGATAGGTATATGCCCCCCAGTATAGGTTAGACAGGTATATGCCCCCCAGTATAGATTAGACAGGTATATGCCCCCCAGTATAGATTAGACAGGTATATGCCCCCCAGTATAGATTAGATAGGTAAATGCCCCCCAGTATAGATTAGATAGGGATATGCCCCCCAGTATAGATTAGATAGGTAAATGCCCCCCAGTATAGATTAGATAGGTATATGCCCCCCAGTATAGATTAGATAGGTATATGCCCCCCAGTATAGATTAGACAGGTATATGCCCCCCAGTATAGATTAGACAGGTATATGCCCCCCAGTATAGATTAGATAGGTATATGCCCCCCAGTATAGGTTAGATAGGTATATGCCCCCCAGTATAGGTTAGATAGGTATATGCCCCCCAGTATAGGTTAGATAGGTATATGCCCCCCAGTATAGGTTAGATAGGTATATGCCCCCCAGTATAGGTTAGATAGGTATATGCCCCCCAGTATAGATTAGATAGGTATATGCCCCCCAGTATAGGTTAGATAGGTATATGCCCCCCAGTATAGGTTAGATAGGTATATGCCCCCCAGTATAGGTTAGACAGGTATATGCCCCCCAGTATAGATTAGACAGATATATGCCCCCCAGTATAGATTAGACAGGTATATGCCCCCCAGTATAGATTATATAGGTAAATGCCCCCCAGTATAGATTAGATAGGTATATGCCCCCCAGTATAGATTAGATAGGTATATGCCCCCCAGTATAGGTTAGATAGGTATATGCCCCCAGTATAGACTAGATAGGTGGAGGAAGGTGCCCCTGTGTGGGGAGAAGATTGCCCTGGGAAGAGAAGAGAGAAAAAAATTGTGGCGGCGCCAATAAGGGATGCGGGAGCCGGCTTTATTCCTCGCTCCCTCCCTCCCTCTGAATTCCCCTCACCTGCGGTGATTGTGTGCCCGGCTCCCCCATGAGTGTGTGCGCAGCGGAGCGGTAGGTCCTCTTACCGCAGATCAGGCGCATCGGCAACTGGAGTCTCCTGCTTCCTGTTTACCATGACGTCACAGGAAGCATAGAGACTAGTTGCCGGTGCGCCTGATCTGCGGTAAGAGGACCTACCGCTCCGCTGCGCACACACTCATGGGGGAGCCGGGCACACAATCACCGCAGGTGAGGGGAATTCAGAGGGAGGGAGGGAGCGAGGAATAAAGCCGGCTCCCGCATCCCTGGGCCCCTCGCTCTAGTCAGAGTCCTTCTCGCCGCACACAGATATGAGCAGGCGGCAGCTGTGCATCTGTGGCTGCCGCTGCTCAGATTTAGAGGGAGACTTCCGGTCTTGGTGCAGGGGGGTGTTCTGTACACCCGGAACAACCCCTTCCGTGCGCTTCTGCTACTCATTAGTACCTGACTGTAATTAGAAACTGTGCGTTATCTGTATTAATGCCTTGTGATTTGTATTATCTTCTTGTTGTTGGTAATATCATATATTTGGTAAATTCTGCCTGTCATTGGCAATATCTGCATATTGTTAGTGTTCTCTAATTGCCTTTGGTAATATCTACATTAGTTTTCGTAAGAAAAGGGGGCGTGAGTTGGGGGTGTGGCCTGTGCTGATAGGCGGGGCTTAGGGCACCAGAACTTCTGTGCCTATAGGCTCCTGAACTGTAAATCCGGCCCTGGTTCGGGCTGTCTCTAATCCTGATATATTCTGTATATTACAGACCCTGGGCCAGACCTTCTGCATTAAATGTAATGTGGGTAGCCTGAGAGTGAGCTGATCTGAAACAGATGCCTCAAGAGCGGAGTATACAGAATGGGATTTTGTAAGCCAATTTAATAAGTCTCTAGAAGGATCTCGGCTCTTGAGCTTCCGATTCTGCCATATGCTGCTAGAAAATAAATCCAGGGGTTATGTACCACAAATCCGTTCTCATCTTTTGGGTACTGTAAATATTCAAGCCTAAACTGAGGGGACTTCTTATTCCATATTAGCTCCCGGATTAATCTGTCAAGCACTTTAAAAACCTTTGTATGGAGCTGTAACGATTGTGGAATTCTCTCCGTGATCAGCGCACAAGACGTGCGCTGACACTGCGGAAATCCTCCACAAGCGTATAATTTGAGGGAACCCAGCAAAAGGTGCAATGCACCTGTAGAGGGAAATTCCTGTCGGCAGGCGGAGCTGTGGAGTGCAGAGGAACAGCTCCTCTGCTCTGCCACAGACACCAGACAGGAATTGCACGAAGGGAAGAAACGCAGGGCAAGATAGCCCTGAAAGAGAGAGATCAAAGCGACAGAGGGTATGTGTGTCCACCAATCTAGTCGCCACCCTGCAACGATGAACACACAACCAGGAAGACAAGGTGAGAAGGCAATCGCCAGAGATGGCGGTTGCTAACAGCGACACAAGACCGAATAAGCACAGATGAGGAATGTATGTATGTCCACCAATCTAGCCGCCAACCTGCGACGGCGGACACACAACAGAGGAAACCAAGTGAGAACGCAATTGCAAGAGAAGCGATTGCGAAAGAGAATGAGCATAGGGATAGAATGTATGGATGTGCCCCAATCTAGTCGCCAACCCGTGACGGTGCACACACAACAGCAGAAACGAAGTAGGAACGCAATCGCAAGAGAGGCGATTGCCAGAGGTGACACAAGGCTTAAGCAAGGCAGGGCATGAGAATAGCAAAGGCACAGCAATAATACAATGAGAAGATAAGGAAAATAACAAACGCTAACTAAACGCGAACACCGCACTCATTCGCAACAGCGAACGCGTTTACTGCGCGGTCTCCGCGTATTAAGCACAACAGAGACAAGCACGCCTAACTAACCACCGACAGACAAACATGAAACATAGGACGCGAGCGCTTGCTTAACGGTTACCTCACCGAGCCTCCAGCAAGCGTTCGTCTCAGACAAGACAGATACACGAAAACAGGAATAAGTGAGAGATACGATCCACCGCTCTTTCCGCCAGAGCGAGTGCGATCCAAGTAAGGCAACAGAGCTTGCAGGATCCCCTGCTCTTTCCGCCAGAGCAAGTGCGATCCAAGTATAGCAAGATAGCTTTAGCAGGATCCACTGCTCTTTCCGCCAGAGCGAGTGTGATCCAAGTATAGAAACAGAGCGAGCTGAATCCACTGCTCTTTCCGCCAGAGCAAGTGCGATCCAAGTACAGCAAGAGAGACAGAACAGGCAATACAAATAATACAATCCTTGACTGCTCTAGCAAGGATGCCCAGCGCAGTCCCAGGAATTACTCTAAGCTAATCTTCAAACAATAAGCATGGCTGACACTCCAGGAGTGTTTCACAGGACAAACCCTTATGACCAGCCAAGTACTGTGGAATCACATAGTATATATAGAGCAAGCCTACAAAGGATGTGGCTAGGCAATTTGCATGACAAACGTATGCAACTCCTTTAGCAGCAGCAAGCTGCAAAACTGACAAAAGGTCTCTTTTCCAGAGACCTGCAGAATGCAGACCTGAACAGTGGTCAAAAAGCTGCCTGCCTACGCAGGCAGCTGAGCGGATCATTACAGGAGCCAGGGAAGTTGTGGATTACTTTTGGCAACAGGACCATTTTAGCAGGGTTGGCCCTAGCAACCACTGTCATAAGAAGTTTAGACCATGCTACAATTGGTCCCACAGTGTTCTATTAAGAGACTTATGCTCAGTTTTTCAAAGTGGGGTGGATCAGGAGAAATATTAATGCCCATATAAAAAATGAGTTATACACTTTCGATTAATAGCTACTAAAAACTTTTTTAGTAAAAACCTTGACTGAACAAAGGGGACCAAAGGCATTAGACAACATTTGTCCCAATTTACCTTAAAGAGAAACTCCGACCAAGAATTGAACTTTATCCCAATCAGTAGCTGATACCCCCTTTTACGTGAGAAATCTATTCCTTTTCACAAACAGACCATAAGGGGGCGCTGTATGGCTGATATTGTGGTAAAAATCCTCCCACAAAGAAATTCTGAGTACGTACTCTTGGCAGTTTCCTGTCTGTGAACCTTGCGGCATTGTGGGAAATAGCTGTTTACAGCTGTTTCCAACTGCCAAAAAAACATGCAGCAGCTACATCACCTGCCAACAGTAAAAATGGCACCGTGTAATAAATGTCAGAATGTAAATCAGGGATTTAAAAGATTTTTCAATGGGCAAACACTGACTAAATCATTTATACAAAATTTTTGTACAAATTAAGCACTTTTTTTTATTACATTATTTTCACTGGAGTTCCTCTTTAAAGAGAAACTGTGACCAAGACTTGAACTTCATCCCAATCAGTAGCTGATACCCCCTTTTACATGAGAAATCTATTTTTCACAAATGGATCATCAGGGGGCTCTGTATGGCTGATATTGTGGTGATGCCCCTCCCACAGGAGACTGTGAGGACCATTTTCCTGGCAGTTTCCTGTCTGTCCTGTCTACTTCCACTGACAGCAGTAACAATGTCACCATGTGATAAATGTCAGAATGTAAATCAAGGAGAGGAAAGATTTTACAATGGGCAAACACTGACTAAATCATTTATACATAATTATTGTAAAAATGAAGCAGTTTTTTATTACATAATTTTCACTGGAGTTCCTCTTTAAAGCAAGTTTGAAGCAAAAATACATTTCTGACCTAATAAATTGTATGTGTTGTATGGATAATAAAAAGAACATTAGCAACAAAGAAAAAAAAGTAAAATTTTTTTGTTATAACATTGCATCTGCAGTGCATCACATTTTCACCATTGCATTTTAGAATCCACACTGTATTTTAAGCTGTAAAACAAAGCATAAATAATTACCCTTTGATCTTTCCTGTAGTAAAATCTTATCTCAAGCTGACTCTCAGGGTCCTTTTCCACTAGCAATAGCAATCACAAACGCTAGCGATTGCGATTTTTCATAAATTTTGTTATGCAATTGCGATTGGCATTGCATGATACCTCTGAAAATCGTTCCAGAAAGCGATTGCGATTTGCGATTTACAAATCGAATCACTATAGTGGAGAATACTTCTCATGATTTCTATGATAAAGTAGCAACCCTAGCGATTTGCGATTTTGCGATTCAGCTGTGTAGTGGAAAAGGGCCCTCACTGTTTCTTGGTTGTTTAAGCTCTTCAGAAACAGTTTTTGAAAGGGAACCTGATGTGAGATGGATAAGGAGGCTGCCATATTAATTTCCTTTTAAACAATACCAGTTGCCTGGCAATCCTCCTGATACTGTAATACTTTTAGTCATGGACCCAGAACAAGCATGCAGCAGATCAGGTACTCCGACTCAGATTTTACTTGATTAGCCATATGCTTGTTCCAGGGTTTTGACTCACACTACTTATGCCAGAAGATCAACAGGTCTGCCAGGCAACTGGTATTGTTTACAAGGAAATAAATAGCAGCCTCCATATTGCTCTCACCTTAGGTTCCCTTTAACTCTTTCTGTACTGGAAAACATCAGACTCTTCTTTGATACTAATGTTCTATTTGTTATTCGCACTACACATACAATTCATTATCTCATAAGTTTATTTTCGCTTTAGATTAGCTTTAAGGCCAGAGTATTAACCAAATATATCGATGCCGATACTCTCTGTCACAGGAGCCCTAGTGACTGACCGCACTTAGCCTTCTAAACGGTGCCGGCGCACAGATCGTGCGAACTCTGGTCGCAGTCAATGCGCAGGAACCGTTAAGAATTAGCCGCAGACAACTCAGAAGGGAGCCTGTGAGACACGGGTGATTACAACTTCACCCACTGGTTCAGAGTAAACTGCCACCACCACGGTTACGGGACCGTGGAGCCCACTAACTGACTGACTAGTCCTGCGAATAAAACGGTTAAACACACGGTATTCTGTCTAGCCAACAACAAACAAACAGTAGCGTATCTTCAGAGACCCGGGATCAGTTCTGTGTGTGCTGATAAGCAGGGTAGCGGACAGTGAATGACTTGGAGAAAGTCGTTTATTCACGCAATATAAATAATTAATATATACAGACAATTATTAAAATCACAATTATTAAGACAGTAATAGCCAGTATGAAATAAAAAGGGAGAAAATACTTATGGTTTGTGGAAATATGTCCTTGTGGGAAAATCATAAAGTTCTTGGTTTCAATCAGAGTTCAGCAGAATTCTTTGTTCCAGATTACAGAAGAGATGGCCAATCAAGATGGCCGCCAACACATGTGTCCTTTGTCTCAGAGCTTCATTCAAAGTTCAGCAAAATGGCCACCAGCCCTATGTCCTCTGAGCTGGCAGCAGGATGTTCTCATATGGATGGAATGGGAGGACTTCCTTCCCAGGCAGCTCATTCACTTTTAATGGAGCTGAGATCAGAGGCGGGCTTCCAGAGTCGGCCCCCAGGCCGGACTATGGTAATCACATCTGGGCAGGGGCTTTAGCAACCTCATAATCCTGACATGTTCCCTAGGCAGACCTGCGCGGCCGGCACACAAATAATAATTACATATTCTCGATCCCCAGAACCTACCGATTAATATGATATCAAACTTGGGCATGTTTGCATGCCCGGCTAAAAAACGGTGGAATTCCCCGAGTTCTGATTCTGCCAGTGGCCCCAATTTAATATCAAAATACTCACAAGATCCGGACCAGCAGAAGGATATAACTCCCACAGCTCTCCGATGTATGGTACTTCTAAAACATGCATAAAGATCATAACTCTATGTTTCCCTATCCTGGCTGAATGGTTCCGCTAAGTCTGCCCCCTGCTGGGATTAGCTTCCTTGGCTCTGAAAAGACTCCTGGTTAGCATCTGAGTGTTACCCCTCTGGCTTCATTAGCAAGTCACAGGGCACAGGCTTCATGAAAAGAACTCTGCTAACTACTCCCCTGAAGACAGCAGAGACTCCCCAGGCTGGACTGCCTGGTGTCCACAGACACGAGATTCTGATTGGGGCAGCGCAACGACAACCGAGGCAGGAAGTCGATTGCGGCTGCGTTTTCTGCGCACTGACGGCTCGTCAGTCACACCTCCCCTTTCCGATGCTGTGTAGGGGGTTGTCACCAAGACATCCTCCGTAGCAGCCATTGGCGCTGTTGGGTCTAGTTCCCCCTGACACCGGGACAGCCCATCAGCGTGTTGGTGTCGGCTGCCGGGACGGCGGGGAACCCCATTGGCGCCTGCGGCTCGGTTCACCTGGACAGGTCGCTGTCCGCTACCCTCAGGGTTAACCCGACATGGACCGTTCTGGACAGGGCGTTTGCGCCACTGCAGTCGGACGTGGTGTCTGCCGGGACTGCTGACAACGGGCAGTGGGTTGGTTAGGTCAACAGCCAGCCCACGCAGGGTTCCCCTGCTAAGTGGCTGTGGACCTAAGGGAACCCCGCGGGAATCCCTGGACCTTCCCAGCTCCTGACAGACGGCACATGCTCTGCAGTAGTTTGCTACATCCCTGTTCATCCGGGGCCAATAAAACTGTTTCCGAATACCGGCAAGTGTCTTGCGGACACCTGAGTGTCCTGTCAGAGGATTACCATGTGCAGATTTCAGCACATGTCCCCTGAACGCACTCGGGACCACAAGCCATTTGGTATTCGCATGTGATATACCGGTAGGGGGCTGTACAGACTCGCTGTACAGTCTCCCACCTTCCCAGTACACCTTGAAAGCGGCCCCGTCTGCGAGGGGCTCAGCGGCTTGCTGCCTGAGCACCTCCAGGCTTGGGTCACTTTGTAGTGCGGCTGAGAATACGGCGCTGTCAGTTTCAGCCAACTGGCTTATGTCACACGAGGCCAGCGGCTGAAAGGTCTCATCCCTGCGGTCAGAGGAGGGGGAGGAGGCCGGAACCCCCTCCACCTGTTCTGAGCTCGGGTTCTGAGCAGTGCAGCTGCGCGGTACTGCTAGCACAGGTACACTGTCAGAATGGCACAGACGGACATTACTCAAATCATCATTGCATGCAGTAATGACATTGACAGGTATAGACATTTTTTCATTACAGACAGGTTGTACAGTAAACTCAGGTACAGTTACAGCCTCATCACAACAGACAGTCTGTACATCAAACTCAGGTGCCTTTGAAGCAGGCACTATTGAACCTGGTACCCTTGAACTGGGC
This sequence comes from Hyperolius riggenbachi, assembly GCF_040937935.1. Taxonomy (NCBI): domain Eukaryota; kingdom Metazoa; phylum Chordata; class Amphibia; order Anura; family Hyperoliidae; genus Hyperolius; species Hyperolius riggenbachi. The sequence goes on from NC_090651.1 coordinate 245,683,773, forward strand.
ACATTCAACCCACCTCCCCCTGGTGCTCCCCCAAGTGTATAAAGTACCTGGTGGTGGGTGGAGAGTCCGTCTCCTTCCGTGAGCGACAAGGCGGTCGTGGCAGGTTCATAGTAGGACACAAGCTTGCCCAAATCAGTCCCCAGCAACACAGGGACTGGGAGATCCTTCATAACCCCAACAACCCTTTCTTGGATTCCTAATCCCCAATCCAGCTTCACTGTCGCGTGGGCTATGTGAAAAAGGGTGCCCTCTACTCCAGTAAGGGCAAGGGATCGGCTGGAGCTGATGCTCTCCTTTGGCACAAGGTGTGAGTGAACTAACGTGATGTCAGCTCCGGTGTCTCGAAATCCGGTGACAACTTTGCCGTTCACTCTAACAAGTTGCTGCTGGTCGGTTCGGTCGCGGATTTCCTTTCCGCGGGCAAACAGGACAAAATCTGATGATCCAGGCTGTGGTTCGCTGGCGGGTTGCCTCTGCTGTGGGTGAGGTGCAGGTGATGCAGATGATCCAGGTGCTGGTGGTGTCTGTCTCCGCTCCGGACAGTCGAATTTCATGTGTCCGGGCTGGCGGCAGTAGTGACAGGTGACCTCTCCAGGCGCTGCAGGCCTGGGTGCAGCAGCTGCGCTGGGTGGCCTCTGTGGCGGACGGCTCACAGGGGCAGGAGGGTCTGCCGAGGTATTGGGCTGACCTCCTCTCCAGCTGGATGGGACAGTTCTGCGGGTATCAGCCACCCGGGTAGTTGCAAAAGTCTCAGCAAGGTCTGCAGCGACAGTGGCTGAAGCCGGCCTGCGTTCTAACACAAACTGTCGTACATCAGCAGGGCAAATGTTCAGAATTTGTTCGAGGACTATCAAGTCCTCCAGGACGCCATAAGACCCTTTGGTGAGGCCTAGAGTCCACTGGCGTAGTGTGGTGAGCAAGCTGCTGACCACATCTCGGTACGAATCAGAAGGCTTTTTCTGCCAGGCCCTGAACTTTTTCCGATAGGCTTCTGGCGTCAGCTGGTACTTAGTAATGATAGCGTCTTTTATAGCAGCATAATCATTATCCTTCTCCGCAGGCAATTCTGCGAAGGCATCAAGCGCTTTGTAGCGCAGCAAAGGTGTCAGATGTCTGGCCCACTGGTCTTGGGACAGACGATACTGACGGCATGCTTTTTCAAAAGACCGCAAAAACAAGTCAATGTCTGTGTCTTTTTCAATATTAGCAAATTTAAATTTTGCACTTACGGGTGCTGCAGCTCCTTCAGCAGGGAGGCTGGGCGGTGAACTCCGGCTGGCCTGTTGAATCTTTGCCATGTTGAGCTCATGCTGTCGTCTCTCCCGCACCTCGGCAGATTGGCGCTCCCGTTCCTCTCGTGCTTCCATGTACTGCATGTACTTTTCCAGGTCAGTCTCCATCAGCTTTTGTAATGCCTGCTGCATTACCGGGTCAGCACCCATGGACAGTCCAGTACTGGCCAGTTCCGGGCGAGTACTGTCAGAAACTCTGGGATTGGGGTCCACACTGACATTCTCTGGCGTAACTGTTGCAACAGGGCCCGCAGGATGCTCAACCTCTGTACGCCTAGGATCTTCAGTCTCTGGTTCCCCTAGACTGTCAGATGGGCTGGTATCCACTTCAGCGGACACTCCCGGCTCCCGCAGTTGCTGGGCATCCCATCTGGACAAGTCTGCTATCAGGTCCCGTTTGTTCTTGCGGAGGATGCCAATGCCCCTCTCTTCGCAAAGATTTTCCAGGTCCGCTAGGCACATGTTCTGGTAGTTCCCGGACATTTCCATGCCAAATAAAATAAAACTTTTGGGGAGGGGTACTGGCTACACAGTCTCTCTGTATATATAAAAAATATATTGCCTTCCAGCTACACCAACGAATTAGTTCGTTTCTTGATAGCGCTAGCGCTATCGCAGATACTTTCAGCACAACACAGGTCCCAACCGCTGCCTAACACTGTCACAGGAGCCCTAGTGGCTGACCGCACTTAGCCTTCTAAACGGTGCCGGCGCACAGATCGTGCGAACTCTGGTCGCAGTCAATGCGCAGGAACCGTTAAGAATTAGCCGCAGACAACTCAGAAGGGAGCCTGTGAGACACGGGTGATTACAACTTCACCCACTGGTTCAGAGTAAACTGCCACCACCACGGTTACCGTGGGACCGTGGAGCCCACTAACTGACTGACTAGTCCTGCGAATAAAACGGTTAAACACACGGTATTCTGTCTAGCCAACAACAAACAAACAGTAGCGTATCTTCAGAGACCCGGGATCAGTTCTGTGTGTGCTGATAAGCAGGGTAGCGGACAGTGAATGACTTGGAGAAAGTCGTTTATTCACGCAATATAAATAATTAATATATACAGACAATTATTAAAATCACAATTATTAAGACAGTAATAGCCAGTATGAAATAAAAAGGGAGAAAATACTTATGGTTTGTGGAAATATGTCCTTGTGGGAAAATCATAAAGTTCTTGGTTTCAATCAGAGTTCAGCAGAATTCTTTGTTCCAGATTACAGAAGAGATGGCCAATCAAGATGGCCGCCAACACATGTGTCCTTTGTCTCAGAGCTTCATTCAAAGTTCAGCAAAATGGCCACCAGCCCTATGTCCTCTGAGCTGGCAGCAGGATGTTCTCATATGGATGGAATGGGAGGACTTCCTTCCCAGGCAGCTCATTCACTTTTAATGGAGCTGAGATCAGAGGCGGGCTTCCAGAGTCGGCCCCCAGGCCGGACTATGGTAATCACATCTGGGCAGGGGCTTTAGCAACCTCATAATCCTGACATGTTCCCTAGGCAGACCTGCGCGGCCGGCACACAAATAATAATTACATATTCTCGATCCCCAGAACCTACCGATTAATATGATATCAAACTTGGGCATGTTTGCATGCCCGGCTAAAAAACGGTGGAATTCCCCGAGTTCTGATTCTGCCAGTGGCCCCAATTTAATATCAAAATACTCACAAGATCCGGACCAGCAGAAGGATATAACTCCCACAGCTCTCCGATGTATGGTACTTCTAAAACATGCATAAAGATCATAACTCTATGTTTCCCTATCCTGGCTGAATGGTTCCGCTAAGTCTGCCCCCTGCTGGGATTAGCTTCCTTGGTTCTGAAAAGACTCCTGGTTTGTTAATTAACATCTGAGTGTTACCCCTCTGGCTTAATTAGCAAGTCACAGGGCACAGGCTTCATGAAAAGAACTCTGCTAACTACTCCCCTGAAGACAGCAGAGACTCCCCAGGCTGGACTGCCTGGTGTCCACAGACACGAGATTCTGATTGGGGCAGCGCAACGACAACCGAGGCAGGAAGTCGATTGCGGCTGCGTTTTCTGCGCACTGACGGCTCGTCCGTCACACTCTCTAACAGAGAGTCCATAAGTATCGGCCAAAAACAATAGAGTATCATTGGCATACATGGGTACCTTTTCTTCAATATGCCCAAATCTAAACCCACAGGTTTATTGGAAAACCATATTCACTCAGCCAAGGGTTCTATAGCTACCGCAAATAGCAGGGGGTAAAATGGGCAGCCCTGCCTTGTTCCTCTCATTAACGTTAAGCTCTCTGATATCAGTCTGTTTACTCCTATGCAGGCCACAGGGTTCTTATACAAAGTCCATCAGCACACCAGTATTTTCAAAGCAAATTACACTTTTATTGTGCAGCAAATCACATAAAACATCAGTGTGCTGACGGACTTGTTTGCTATGTATTGTTGAGTGACATTTCTCTCAACTTAGGGGTCAGGACAACAGAGTTATCTCTTATAGTTTTAATTAGATACCCTGTCCAACCCAAGAGCCTTATGATTTTCAAATAATGCAACGGCAGCTGACAGCTCTTCCTCTGAGATGGGACTGTTTAAAAAGAGTTTCTCTCATCATCCTCCAGGAGGGTTTCCCCCTGAAAGAAGACTGATCGCACCCCTAATGGAAACAAGGAAGCAAATCTGCATAAGATCCACCCTCCTCCTAGCAAACCAGTTTTTTGATAGTTTCCCTACACCTGTGGACACAGACACGCACATAGCTTAGGTAGCTTATATCCGGTCTGCAAGGGGAATAGTTATTTTATTGCGGTCCTATGTGGCTCATTGCTAAGGTAGTGTTACCTTATTTAGCCGCTCGTTCTAAGTTGGCTCATCGGAGAGAGTTGGAATCCCTGTTGTTGCCGCCGCCTCCATGAAATCCTAAGATCTTGGGGTGGCCTCGACAGACCACCGCACCCAGATACACAAGCAACGCCACTGAAATGGTTCTGTGCAGGATGGAGTAGGCTGTAACTGTCACAGATGCCGAAAAGCAGACTGCAGAGGCATCTGATCATTCATAGTGGGAACTGCTAAACACCTGATTGTGTCACAATGCCTGACGCCAGATCTCAGCTATCCTTGCCTTATGTTGGCTGTTCACACCATTTTAGTCAATCAAAAGATGGTGGCATTGTACAATGACTCTACGCCCCACTTTCTTAAGGTATGGACACCATAGATTGAGAAAATGGGGAGTTCGGATGGTCACTCTCTCTTTTGATTCTTTGATTACTATACTAGGCTGCTGCCAGTCAAGATCCCTTATGTTGCACTTTGTACCTATATGATGGCTGTGCCCAATTTGGGGCTATGTTGTGACCTACTTGGGCCATTGTTTAATGTTGAAAACTCAATAAACCTTTGAAACTGAAGTCGGTGGCTAGGTCTCAACCAACACCCTCAAAGCTCGTTCCTCCTTGGGATTTGTCCAAAATTCTAAATTTCCTCACATCCAGTAATTTTGAACATTTAGCTGAAACATCTTTAAGAAATGTAACACTCAAAGTAGTTTTCCTGGTAGCTATAACGACAGCCAGAAGAGTTAGTGACATTCAGTTACCCATATATGATCATACATGATGAGAACAGTGGCATACCTAGGGCATTTGACATCTGGTGCTGGGTATTAAATGACACCCCCCCACCCAAAAAAGGAAAAGAGTGAGTGCAGCATGCTATGCGTGCCACGGTGAATAATGCCGGGTATAGGTAGCCTGGTATAGTTGGCCCCAGTATCGGTAGCCTAAAAATAGTTGCCCCAGTATAAGTATCCTGGAATAGTTGCTCCCAGCATCGATAGCTTGGAATAGTTGCCCCCAGCATAGATAGCCTGGAGTAGTATAGGTAGACTGGAATAGTTGTCCCCGCATAAATAGCCTGGAATAGTATAGGTAGTCGGGAATAGTTGCCCCCAGCATTGATAACCTGGAATGTGTCCCCCTTTTGCCTCTTACTCCGCCCAATCTGCCTGCATTAGTTGAGGAGAAGGGAAATGGTGGAATAGCGACAGCGTGGTACTTGGCGGGGCGTCCAGTCACGCAGCAGACGGATTTCATGTCCACATGCCCAATTGCCCACACACGGGGTCAGCTTGAAGATTGTACTCAAATGTAAGCAGACTGCAGAGTGGCGCAGCAGAAGTGTGCTGGGCCCATAACCCAGAGGTTGATGAATTGAAACCATCCTCTGCTAGGCATGATTTCATTTTTGCACCTCGCTTTATCGCATGGGCAAAACGGTTTCCATAGCCCTGTAAGAGAAAGTGTAATAAGGGCCCTGCCGTAACATAGATATTACGGTACCTAAGACTACTCCTGAGCCTTTCTTGTAGTTGAAGAGATGAGTGAACTGTGACACCACACTTGGAAAAAACAAACAAAAAAAAACAGCAAACAGAGAAGCTTCCCCATATTGGAGCATTGGATTTGGTAAAGTCTTAAACCAATGTGTTGTAAGACACAAGTAAGCTTTAGGTTAGCAGGAATGGTTGCATGGCCACCTAGGTTTTCATCCTTCCCAGGCCAGCTAGGCTGGCTTCAGCCTGTAGTGTCGGTAGTATAGTGGTGAGCATAGCTGCCCTCTAAGCAGTTGACCTGGGTTTGATTCCTGGCCAAGGTATGTAAGCGTGCTTTTGACATCCTACAAATCCCTGGAAGACAAGATCCTCCTCCTCCGGAGGAGGAGGGAGAGAGGGAGAAGCTGTTGTGGGGTGCTATATAAGGCATAACAAGGAGTAAGCTAACAAGCCTACAACAGCCTAAGCAGCCTAAGCTTTCCCTAGCAGAGTCTGTCAGCAGCTGTCCCTTAACTAATTACTGTAGGCAGACGAGTGAGTAAGACAGCCAGAGAACCTTGCCTTTTATAAGGGGGGTGGGGCTCCAAGAGTGAGTGTAGTCTGATTGGCGACAATGTGCCTGCTGACTGTGATGTAGACGGTCAAAGTTGACCCTAATGAAGCATTATGGGGGCGAACCGAACTTCCGCAAATGTTCGCCTTCGCTGGCGAACGCGACCCACCTAAAGTTCGCCTGGAACCGTTCGGGCCATCTCTAGACGCCACTGGATGACAAGATTATATTTAAACCTGACCCAGCCTATCTGTCTAAGGTTGCATCGGCTTTTCACAGATCTCCTGAAATTATTCTACCCTCATTCTTTACAAATCCTAAAAATTAGAAAGACATGAATCTAAGTACCTTAGATGTCCATAGAGCAGTTCTAGTGTACCTAGAAAGAACTCAACTATGGAGAAAAAGTAATCATTTGTTTGTGGCCTATGCAGGTAAATATAAGGGGTTACAGTTATAAAAAAATGTGATATTCAAATGGATCAGAGATCTCATAGCTTGGGCATATCGAGAGTCAAGATTGAATACCCCGGTTGGCATAAATGCACACTACCAGATCAAGAGCAACTTCTTAAGCTGAAAGATCCGGCGCATTGCTGGAGCAGATATGCAGGGAGGTGACATGGTTAGATTATGCAACATTTGTCAAGCATAACTGAGTTGAATTCCTGACTAGAGATGGCCCGAATAGTTCACCGGCGAGCATTATTCGGCGAAGATCGTGTATATACGCGCTCGCAGCGAGCACATGGAGCTATTCAACCCACCTCCATACATCATCATTGGGCTAAACTTTGACCCCTTATATCACAGTCAGCAGGCACATGGCAGACAATCAGCCTGCACTCCCTCACAGGCCCACCCGCCTCCTATAAAAATGCTGTAGCGCCCGCCATGTTCCAGCCTGTGTTTGGTTGGAATAGTTAGAGGAAGGGATAGACATTGCTGGAGATAGAGAAGCTGTATCAAGGCTTGTTTATTTCAGTGCTGGGCCGAAATTACGCATTAGCGTAATTACGCATCATAATTCACTACAGATGCACCGTAAGCGTTACGTGTAAGGTTACGGTATTACACGTAATTAATTACGCGTAGACCGCAAGTTACGTTATTACGTGTATCAAATTACGCGTAAGACCGTAAACTCCTATTGAAATTACACAGTCTGCCGTAATCGCGTAATATTATGCTCCCGTATAATATAAAAAAGCCGCCGACTTTAAGGGTTAATAGCAAAGCCCCCTTAAATGCTAAGAGCCTCAAATTTAGAGAATATATTAAGGAGATCAGAAGGAATAAGAGGAAAAAAAAATTTTCAAAAAGACCTTATAGTTTTTCAGAAAATCGATTTTAAAGTTTCAAAGGAAAAATGTATACATTTAAAAACCTGCCGACTTTAACGGTTAATAGCAAAGCCTGCTTAAAATTTAGGAACACCAAAATTCCCAGGGTATATTAAGGGGATCAGTGGGAATAAGAGGAAAAAACATTTTCAAAAAGACCTTATAGTTTTTGAGAAAATCGATTTTTAAGTTTCAAAGGCAAAAATGTCTTTTATGATTGACCAGGTTGATTACTTAGTAAGGTCACTCTCTGATCATTCTCCTTTAAAAGTCAAAATTTGCAATCCCTTAAAAGTGGCTAAACCTAGATTACCCTGGAAATTAAATCCATTTTGGATTACGCTGATTGATACACATGTAGAAATTATACAGGATATAAATATCTTTTTTACATACAACAACGATATTTCTAACAAAAAAATTACATGGGAAGCCTTCAAGGCTTTTTTAAGAGGACTATTTGTCCGGGAAATTAATAAAATTAGGTCCAAAACCAGAGAGAGACATGTGGGTCTAATAAAAGGGGTGATGGATTCGGAAACTGCCTTTATATCAGATCCTAGTGAAGCAAAAAGGGCTAGCTGGGTCCAAGCGCAAGATTTACTAAAAGAATACTTAATTACTAAAGCCAATTATAAAAGATTTTTTCTTAAACAAGCCTTCTTTGAACATGGAGATCAGACAGGGCATTTGCTTTCGGTCATTACAAAAGCTCAAACTCCATCAGGCCATATCAATGCCTTAATCACCGCAAAAGGTGATATAGTTTCAAATAGCCAAGATATTATCAAGGAATTGCAGAGGTTCTATGTGGATCTGTATACTTCCAGAGTAGGGTATAGGCCGGAAGAATTAATAGCTTACCTACATTCTATCCCTTTACTTGGTATAAGCGAGGAGGACGGAGCCATGTTGGAAGCACCTATCATGCTGGAAGAGCTAGAAATTGCCACACGCTCATTTCCGGGCAATAAAGCCCCAGGCGGGGATGGTTTGCCAATTGAAGCATACAAAAGATATTCAGAACTATTATTACCTCACTTGTTGGAGGTTTTTAATGAATCCTACCATACAGGGTCACTGCCACAATCTATGTCTGAGGCAACTATTATCTTAATCCCAAAACCAGGGAAGGATCCCCTTAAGGCGGACTCATACAGGCCTATTTCTCTTCTTACAGCTGACATTAAGGTACTGTCGAAGGTCTTGGCAAACAGGCTGGCCAAAGTAATAACCACTATAGTAAAACCAGACCAGTCAGGCTTCATGCCCTCAAAATCCACAGCCATAAATATTAGACGTGCATATTTAAATATGCAACTACATGCTGATAATATGGGGGATCGGGCTGTCCTCTCTCTTGATATTGCCAAGGCCTTCGACAGCGTGGAGTGGCAATATCTGTATGCAGTATTGGAGACGATGAGATTTGGCCCCTCCTTTTGTCGTTGGGTAAAACTTATTTACAATGCTCCTAAGGCTAGGCTACGGGTTAATGATATATTGTCACCTAGCTTTGCTTTGGGTAGGGGAACGAGGCAAGGATGCCCGCTCTCACCACTACTTTTTGCAATAGCCATAGAGCCTCTTGCGGAACTAATTAGATCCAGGGATTCAATAAGGGGATTTAAATATGGGGAGGTGGAAGAAAAAATCGCCCTCTATGCCGATGATACATTACTATTTCTCCAAGATACCAATGATTCTTTAAAAAATGTTATGAGCACACTTTCTATTTTTGGTAAATTCTCAGGTCTCACCATAAATTGGAATAAATCCTCCTTATTACCTCTTGACAAAGTGGACCCCACGCTTCCACTCTGTTGCGCCCAAATTCAAAAAGTGAGCTCCTTTAAATACCTCGGTATAGTTTTGGCTGCTGATATTGAATCCTATGAAACACTAAATATTACACCTATGTTAGCTAAAATCCGGAAAAAACTAAAAATTTGGTCTAAACTACCCCTCTCCCCAGTTGCTCGCATAAACCTAATTAAAATGGTTACTATGCCCCAATTGCTTTATCTACTGCATAATGCTCCAACATGGCTCCGTCTAAAGCTTTTTAAAACTATTGACAGACTGTTTAGAGATTTTATATGGGGACAGGGTAGAGTCAAAATTAAGCTTCAATTTCTACAATATTCCAAGGAGGAAGGAGGGTTAGCAGTACCTAATCCATGGGTGTACTACTTGGCCTCGCAAACCCAACATTTGATTGGGTGGGAGGACGAAGATATGCAAGACCCTTGTAGGTTATTGCTAAATAAGGTTTTGAATTTTAACTCAATATATGCTGCCTTAGAGGCTGGGGTATGTGGGGCAAGGGGGAGAAGAGAACCAACCTTTCTGCTTATGCAAAAAGTCTGGGATAGAGTACGCTCTATGCAAGAAATTCAGGGGATCACTACTTTTACTCCGTTGAATGCTGTGACTCGTTTTCCAGAGCTGGCAAATTTGTCTTTCCTAAAACGTTGGGCGGGGGAGGGAATTTCCTCATTAGCTCAGATCCTGACTGATGACGAAAGGCTAAAACCGTTATCGGACATTTTTACTCAGTCACCAAGTCCTTTCTCGCAATTGATAAATTTCCAATACACGCAACTGAAGCATGCAATTAATAAGCAGCGCTCCTTACACTCTTTGCGACTGCAACCAGCACCACTTTTCAATTTAATGAGTCAATATAAAGGACGTAGCGGCTTCATTTCAGCCTGCTACTCTATGATACTGGGTTTATTTCTGAGGAAATTCCCTCTTACATGCTATGATAAATGGGTGGAGGATTTGGGGGAGCTGACGGCTGAAGATTGGGTTAGCATTCTCCAGAATGTCCCCCTGGTCTCTACAAATGCCTCCCAAAAACTTTCACAGTTAAACATTATATATAGGAATTTATTAACCCCCAAGAGATTATTTTTTATAAAATGCAGAGAAAACCCAATTTGCCATAGGTGTAGTAGAGACCATGGGGACTTATTACATATGATTTGGCGTTGCCCAAAACTACAAAGATATTGGAAGGAAGTGCTCGATATTATAGACACTGTATCTAAACAAAAGGTAAATCGTACGATTCAGCTTTGTATATTGGGCTCGTCACTGGAGCTAAAAGTACAGGAACATGTTCAAACTATGATTCTTAGATTATTATTTCAAGCCAGGAAGTTAATCCTCATGCTATGGAAAGACCCTTCCCCTCCAACAGTAGCCGACTGGATTAAACAGATAAACATCTATCTAAAACTGGAGAAAAGTATATATTTGCATAGGAAAGCCCCAGCGAAATTTGATATGATATGGGCAGGATGGTTGGACACCCCGGGCCTCCCAGATATCTCACTAATACAAGATAGGATACTTGCTGTATTGAACTAAGTTTATGATTCACACTGTCAAAATCGTAATGTTTATAAATAGTGCGATTTTTTGTCTTTTCTTGCTGTATTGCACTGCTGCACCAATTATGATAATGTTTAAATTGTTGAATGTACTTGATTAATACTTGTTAAATAAAGGCTGTTTAAAAAAAAAAAAATGTCTTTTAAATGCGGAAAATGTCAGTTTTTTTGCACAGGTAACAATAGTGTATTATTTTCATAGATTCCCCCAAGTGGGAAGAGTTTTACTTACTTCGTTCTGAGTGTGGGAAATATAAAAAAAAAACGACGTGGGGTCCCCCCTCCCAGACCTCTTTAACCCCTTATCCCCCATGCAGGCTGGGATAGCCAGAATGCGGAGCACCGGCCGCGTGGGGCTCCGCACCCTGACTATACCAGCCCGCATGGTCCATGGATTGGGGGGTCTTGGAAGGGGAGGGGCAGCCAAGCTTTCCCCTCCCCCTCCGAGCCCTTGTCCAATCCAAGAACAAGGGGCTCTTCTCCACCTCCGATGGGCGGTGGAGGTGGAGGCCGCGATTTCCTGGGGGGCGGGGTTCATGGTGGCATCTGGGAGTCCCCTTTAAAAAGGGGTCCCCCAGATGCCCACCCCCCCTCCCAGGAGAAATGAGTATAGGGGTACTTGTACCCCTTACCCATTTCCTTTAAGAGTTAAAAGTAAATAAACTCACAAACACTTAGAAAAAGTATTTTAATTGAACAAAAAACATAACCACGAAAAAAGTCCTTTAATATTCTTAATTAACCATTAATACTTACCTGTCCCTTTAAATAAATGATCCCTCGCAATAGCCTCGGAAATGTTCTATCAGTTACAATGTAACAAAGTTATTACAATGTAACAACTTTGTTACATTGTAACTACGCCGCACCCGACGTCACTCGCCGCTCAGCCGCCGCATACACTTACGCGTCCTTGCAGAACGCTAAGTCCCCGCCGGCTCCCGCTGTCCACCCCGCCCACATCTGTCACCCACATGTCACCCACATGTGGGTGACATGTGGGAGAGGCGGGGAGGGCAGCGGGAGCCGGAAGACTTAGCGTCCTGCAAGGACCCGACAGAGCTCTGAGCTATATAGCTCAGAACTCTCTAAGCATCTTTGAATTTGGGCTCCAAGGAGCCCCATTGGTCCTTAGCAGACCAATGGAGTTCCTTCTGATTTGAAGGAACCCCATTGGTCTGCTAAGGACCAATGGGGCTCCTTGGAGCCCAAATTCAAAGATGCTTAGAGAGCTTTGAGCTATATAGCTCAGAGCTCTGTCGGGTCCTTGCAGGACGCTAAGTCCCTCCGGCTCCCGCTGCCCTCCCCGCGTCTCCCACATGTCACCCACATGTCACCCACATGTGGGTGACAGATGTGGGCGGGGTGGACAGCGGGAGCCGGCGGGGACTTAGCGTCCTTGTGTATGCGGCGGCTGAGCGGCGAGTGACGTCGGGTGCGGCGTAGTTACAATGTAACAAAGTTGTTACATTGTAATAACTTTGTTACATTGTAACTGATAGAACATTTCCGAGGCTATTGCGAGGGATCATTTATTTAAAGGGACAGGTAAGTATTAATGGTTAATTAAGAATATTAAAGGACTTTTTTCGTGGTTATGTTTTTTGTTCAATTAAAATACTTTTTCTAAGTGTTTGTGTGTTTATTTACTTTTAACTCTTAAAGGAAATGGGTAAGGGGTACAAGTACCCCTACACTCATTTCTCCTGGGAGGGGGGGTGGGCATCCGGGGGACCCCTTTTTAAAGGGGACTCCCAGATGCCACCATGAACCCCCCCCCCAGGAAATCGCGGCCTCCACCTCCACCGCCCATCGGAGGTGGAGAAGAGCCCCTTGTCCTTGGATTGGACAAGGGCTCGGAGGGGGAGGGGAAAGCTTGGCTGCCCCTCCCCTTCCAAGACCCCCCAATCCATGGACCATGCGGGCTGGTATAGTCAGGGTGCGGAGCCCCACGCGGCCGGTGCTCCGCATTCTGGCTATCCCAGCCTGCATGGGGGACAAGGGGTTAAAGAGGTCTGGGAGGGGGGACCCCACGTCGTTTTTTTTTTATATTTCCCACACTCAGAGCGAAGTAAGTAAAACTCTTCCCACTTGGGGGAATCTATGAAAATAATACACTATTGTTACCTGTGCAAAAAAAACCTGACATTTTCCGCATTTAAAAGACATTTTTGCCCTTGAAACTTAAAAATCGATTTCTCAAAAACTATAAGGTCTTTTTGAAAAAAAAATTTTCCTCTTATTCCCACTGATCCCCTTAATATACCCTGGGAATTTGGTGTTCCTAAATTTTAAACAGGCTTTGCTATTAACCGTTAAAGTCGGCGGGTTTTTAAATGTATACATTTTTCCTTTGAAACTTTAAAATCGATTTTCTGAAAAACTATAAGGTCTTTTTGAAAAAAAAATGTTCCTCTTATTCCTTCTGATCTTAATATATTCTCCAAATTTGAGGCTCTTAGCATTTAAGGGGGCTTTGCTATTAACCCTTAAAATCGGCGGCTACCTAACATTGATCCATGCGTCAACTTTTCCGCTTGGGAGCATGGCCTTACGCATTAATTGCTAGTGGGAGAATTACGCGTAAGACTGTTCCGTAATAACCTGCATTACGGTATTCTTACGCGTAATTGCGTAAGGACCATGCGTAATTACAGACATGAACCGTAGATAAATGTCTACGCCGTAACCGTAATGCGTAATAGCGTAAAATTACGTGTAATGATCCGTAAGCGTAGTTTTTTCCATTACGCCCAGCACTAGTTTATTTTGATCCTTGCTGGCTGATTGCAGTTTAATCATCCCAAACAGCCCTTCTGAGGGCTACTTCATCCTGCTGCTGTTTTTTTGTGTGTGCGCGACACTCCACAGCCCACAGGCACCAACCACTGTGCCCAGTGCCCACAACAAGCACAATAGTGCTCCAGGGCCTGTGTTATTATCACATACCTCCCAACTTTTTGAGATGAGAAAAAGGGACACTTAAGCCATGCCTCTTCTACACCCCTCGCCACGCCCTCACCACGCCTCTAGTCACGCATACCATAAAGATTTCATAAGAAAAATATGTTGTTTTATAATTCAAACCACACTGGTCCTTTCTATCCTAGTTCATTTTCCTTCATAGTAACATTTTAAAATTTAGTAATATATCAATTTAAAGGTCAGGAATAAAGTTTAGAGTCAAACACATTTTTAGTATAGAAATATATATATATATATATATATATATATATATATATATATATATCTACATTGAAAGAGGGTCAAAGTCCTGAAAGAGGGACAAATGAAGGCGAAAGAGGGACAGGGCTCCCAAAAAGGGACAGTTGGGAGCTATGTTATCACTGTATTGTGTTTGAACTACTGTTGCAGCATTCTCAATCTCTGTGTGTTAGTGCACAGACAGCACACTAGCACAGAGCCTCACACGTGCCCACTTACAGTGATATGGAATTGTGTGCCATATAAAAGCGCCTTTTTTCCACAACCGCTATCAGCCTGCCACCCACTGAACACCAATGGCAATTGACAGCGTAACCAGTTTACTTTTGCCAACGGGAAAAAATCCAACAGACACTGATGCAGTAGTAGAAAATTTTATTTGAATCAACAAAAGAAATAATTGATCCAATTGCTACTTCTCTCAACCAATGAAAATTATACAAGACAATTTCCAACACTACACTCTTCTTAAAATCTTCTTTTCTTCACACTAGACAATCTTCTTGGAGCTAGGACGGAAATCCAAGTTAACCACCTTCAAGCGTCAGTCCTCAAATTCTGGTAAGTATCTAGTAGTTTTATAATTTACTTCTCACTCTTTGCATAAGGGAAACGTTCATCCCTATCTCTTCTTTTTAAATCTACTATATGAAATTAGTAAAATGTGAATGGTCTATGTAGCTATCACTTAAAGTACTAGCTCACTAGAAAATTATAAACTTTAATTTTGCTGATCAGCAAAAACCCTTTTTCAAACCCAATATTGTGGTAACAGTCCCAACTTCTGATACTGTCCTGAAAGGTAAATCTGGATATAGTTCAATTGTAGAGTCTTTAATCCAGATTTTTAGGTAGGAAATAAATAAATAAATAGGTTAGATAAATAAATAAATATGTTAATAAATAGTTAGTCAATTAATAAAATTAATAAATAGTCTCATGGACAAAAATAAAAAAACTTCGCTCAGGTTAATGGTTCCATTCTCTTTTTCCACAGGTAAGTCCCCACAAAAAGATTGTTCATATAGGTAAACCTAACAAAATATGCAGTAACAATAAAAAAAAAATCCAAAAAGAGAAACATTTTTTTAGTTCTTTTGTTGTCTGCAATCCAATCCTTAGACAGTAAATATTCTTTTTCTCTTTCTCTCTCTAGGATTATCCAAACATCACGGCACAGTCATTTAAGAGGTAATTATTCCATAACTTCCATTTTGTTTACTGGTAAGTATTTTTGTTAATTATCTCTCCTCTTTATTTCAGGAATTCAGCTGGACGACTCTCTCTCTCTCTCTCTCTCTCTCTCTCTCTCTGGAGGTAAGTATAAGGAGAAACTGGGCTGGTCACTTTAAGGAAGTTTACCCCGCCCCCATATAAAGCATCAAAATCAATATATGTGCATAGAAATATAGCAGGCGGTGGTGGTATTTACATAAAGGAGAACCTGAATCGCAGTGGGATAATAATTTTCTCTAGAAACAACCAAGATTGTACTTAGTGAGCTCTTGCTGAAAGTTAAACACAGCAATATCCATGCAAGGGAGTAGTTATTAGCAGCAGAGCGGATGAGCTGAACATGAAATCTGCACAGAAAGCCAGTCATAACCAGAGACAGGCAGGTAGTTAATCCGCTGAATAATCCTAGAGAACGGCGCATTCAGGGATTCAAAATTGTCTTTCATACTTTATCTCTCACAGCCTGACAAAAATAATAATTATACTCATCACGTATGTCCTCTCTTCGCTTGGATAGACTGACACTGGCTCTTATATTGGCTGCATTTCTGTATTTTTCCTCTATTCCATTGTCTCTCCCTCTCCATATGGGCTTATAGGGCTTTGTGGCTGCTGAGGAAAAGAAATCCACCAGGACTCGCTCCCTGCTGCGATTGTTCCCTCAGATCCCTCTGCGCCATTACAGCTGGGTTCGTCCCCTCCGCTTCCACCGCCTATTCTGCGCATTCACCACAAAGAGAGCTGGTTAAAACCAGCTCTCTCCAATGGCTCCCCACACGCCATCCGCCTCCCTGATCCTCGCGCTCTCAGCGCGAGCGCCCCCCCTTGTATCTCGGGCTTCTCCGCGCTCCCTCCCCGCCGTGCTTTCCCCGTTGCCAGGCAACCTGGAGGAGTGCATGCATCAATAGCTATGCGTGCACTCACTCTCTCTCTCCTCCCACAGCCATCAGAACCCGCCCATCTGCCAGACACACACACGCTGCAGCAGCCATCACCGCAGCGGGCCACACACCTATCCCCCCTGCAAACCTGTGTCAGCAGCACCCCTATCTCTCAGCTGCTGACCAGGTAATAATAATTATAATAAAAAAAAACTGATTTCCACCATCTACTTCTACCTGCTACAATAGCAAGCCTCCACTGCGTGACTGCATTGGAGTTGGGTGACACCACCACATCACCCCCACCACGCAGGGCAGGGAGGCCTGCTGCCAGCCTGACACCTGCTGACTAAACATTTTTTGAAAATTATAATTGAAATTATCTAAATATTACCGTGAAATTTTGTATTTTTTATAAATAAATTTGTATTTTTTAATTTTGTTACAAATAACAAATCTATACATAAATAACTTTCAAAATAGTTTTTTATCAATAACTTTCACAAATGGGCCCAAGAAAAAAAATAAAAATGCAGCTGTACACTGAGCCAGTCTACCTCAGTTGAGCACACATGCAGCACCCACACCCCTAAGAACCTTACAGACCTGTTAGCTGTTAGCTCTCAATCTCGGTAAACGCGGCGTTTGGTCTGGCAGTGTGAAGCGGGCATAACCCTTTTCTTACCACACTGGACATTTTAAAGCAGCCCTTTTCCTAAAATGTGGGGATGTATTGAGATCTCTGCCCTTTAGGGATTAAAAGCTGACTCTGCGTCAACTCTGTAATTTTTGGTGGGACTTTTGGCATGGATCCCCCTCCGCCATGCTCCCGTCCAGCTGTTAGATCCTTTGAAACTAGTTTTCCATCACTTTTGTGGTCAGAAACAGTCTTTGTAATTTGTGAAATTCGCCTGCCCTTTGAAGTCTACAGAGGTTTGCCCAGTTCGCGCGAATCCAAACTTTTTCCGGAAGTTCGGATTCGACGGTCGCGAACCCAAAATCTGATGTCCGCAACATCTCTACTCCTGACAAGGTAAAGTCCTTACCTTATAAAGGTAGAGTCCTGTCTGAACAGGCACTGCTGGGGGCACCAAGCGAGTCTCTGAGACTCGCGTGTGTGCTCTGTGCAGCTCTATATCAGTGACGTCGAGTCTCAGCGACACAAAACACCTGAAACAAGCCGGCAGCTAATAATGTCAGAAACGCCTGATCTGCTGCATGCTTGTTCAGGGTCAATGATCCATTAGAGGCAGATTATCAGCAGAATAGCCCGGCAACTTGTATTGTTTAAAAGGAAATAAATATGGCAGCCTCCATATCCCTCTCGCTCCATAACCACCTGCCTTTTAACTGGGCCAGATAGAACTCTAAAGGTAGCCATACACTGGTCGATTTGCCATTAGATCGACCAGCTGACAGATCCCTATCTGATCGAATCTGATCAGAGAGGGATCGTATGGCCACCTTTACTGCAAACAGATTGTGAATCGGTTTCAGCCTGATCCCAATCTGTTGAGCTGCTCCTGCCGCCGGTCTCCCCCCCCCCCCCCCGTATACATTACCTAAAGCTGGCTCCGGGTCCTCTTCTCCGCGCTGCACCCCGCACCGCATCCCAGCTAGTGTTGGGCGAACAGTGTTCGCCACTGTTCGGGTTCTGCAGAACATCACCCTGTTCGGGTGATGTTCGAGTTCGGCCGAACACCTGATGGTGTTCGGCCAAACTGTTCGGCCATATGGCCGAACTAAGAGCGCATGGCCGAACGTTACCCGAACGTTCGGCTAGCGCTGTGATTGGCCGAACGGGTCACGTGTAGTGTTGGGCGAACATCTAGATGTTCGGGGCCGAACATGGCCGCGATGTTCGGGTGTTCGACCTGAACTCCGAACATAATGGAAGTCAATGGGGACCCGAACTTTCGTGCTTTGTAAAGCCTCCTTCATGCTACATACCCCAAATTTACAGGGTATGTGCACATTGGGAGTGGGTACAAGAGGAAAACATTTTTTAGCAAAAAGAGCCTATAGTTTTTGAGAAAATCGATTTTAAAGTTTCAAAGGGAAAACTGTCTTTTAAATGCGGGAAATGTCTGTTTTCTTTGCACAGGTAACATGCTTTTTGTCGGCATGCAGTCATAAATGTAATACATATAAGAGGTTCCAGGAAAAGGGACCGGTAACGCTAACCCAGCAGCAGCACACGTGATGGAACAGGAGGAGGGTGGCGCAGGAGGAGAAGGCCACGCTTTGAGACACAACAACCCAGGCCTTGCATGAGGACAAGAAGCGTGCGGATAGCAATTTGCATTTTGTCGCCATGCAGTCATAAATGTAATACAGATGAGAGGTTCAATAAACAGGGACCGGAAACGCTAACCCATCACAGATGTTCATTGTTCATGTTACTTGGTTGGGGTCCGGGAGTGTTGCGTAGTCGTTTCCAATCCAGGATTGATTCATTTTAATTTGAGTCAGACGGTCTGCATTTTCTTTGGAGAGGCGGATACGCCGATCTGTGACGATGCCCCTGGCAGCACTGAAACAGCGTTCCGACATAACGCTGGCTGCCGGGCAAGCCAGCACCTCTATTGCGTACATTGCTAGTTTGTGCCAGGTGTCTAGCTTCGATACCCAACAGTTGAAGGGTGCAGATGGATTGTTCTACACGGTGTTGGAGGTGGATCTGCACGCTTGCTGTTCTGTGTGCTGCTGCATGGGTGTCAGAAAATTTTCCCACTCCAAGGACACTGCCGATACCATTCCCTTTTGGGCACTAGCTGCGGCTTGTGTTGTTTGCTGCCCTCCTGATCGTCCTGGGTTTGCGGAAGTCAGTCTGTCGGCGTACAACTGGCTAGAGGAGGGGGAGGATGTCAATCTCCTCTCTAAAGTCTCCACAAGGGCCTGCTGGTATTCTTCCATTTTGACCTGTCTGACTCTTTCTTCAAGCAGTTTTGGAACATTGTGTTTGTACCGTGGATCCAGAAGGGTATAAACCCAGTAATTGGTGTTGTCCAGAATGCGCACAATGCATGGGTCGCGTTCAATCTCACATCTTTTCAAAGGGCAATTGCTCAGCAGTGGAAAATTTTCTAGCATTGTAGGGACCCTTAAGGGGAACATGACTGGTGAGTTTCGGGCCCCTAGGCCGAAGAGGTCATAGCCTAGGATCACAAAAACCTGTTTATTTGGGCAATTTCAATGGTGGCGAGTCTGACGTACATAAATCGCAGCAATGGCCGTTAGCAACGTCTGAATCTCACGAAATGTCTCATGCAGGTAGAAGACATATTGTTAGACTTGGGCTCCAAAGATGGGTTCCCTACATCTCTGCAAACCAGAGTTACAGGGCTCCAAATTTGGTAAAATCCCCCATAGGCTTTTATTGGGCCTCCTATTTACAGTTCCAAAATCTCACATCTTTTCAAAGGGCAATTGCTCAGCAGTGGCAAATTTTCTAGCATTGTAGGAACTGTTAGGGGGATCATAACTGGTGAGTTTCGGGCCCCTAGGCCGAAGAGGTCATAGCCTAGGGTCACAAAAACCTGTTTATTTGGGCAATTTCAATGGTAGTGATGCTGACGTACATAAATCTCAGCCATGGCCGTTAGCAACGTCTGAATTTCACGAAATGTCTCATGCAGGTAGAAGACATATTGTTAGACTTGGATTCCAAAGATGGGGTCCCTACATCTCTGCAAACCAGAGTTACAGGGGTCCAAAATTGGTAAAATCCCCCATAGGCTTTCATTGCCTCCCTATTTCACTTTCCAAAATCTCACATCCTTTTAAAGGGCAATTGCTCAGCAGTGGCAAATTTTCTAGCATTGTTGGGACCCTTAGGGGGAACATGACGGGTGAGTTTCGGGCCCCTAGGCCAAAGAGGTCATAGCCTAGGGTCACAAAAACCTGTTTATTTGGGCAATTTCAATGGTAGTGATGCTGACGTACATAAATCTCAGCCATGGCCGTTAGCAACGTCTGAATTTCACGAAATGTCTTATGCAGGTAGAAGACATATTGTTAGACTTGGATTCCAAAGATGGGGTCCCTACATCTCTGCAAACCAGAGTTACAGGGGTGCAAAATTGGTAAAATCCCCCATAGGCTTTCATTGCCTCCCTATTTCACTTTCCAAAATCTCACATCTTTTCAAAGGGCAATTGCTCAGCAGTGGCAAATTTTCTAGCATTGTTGGGACCCTTAGGGGGAACATGACTGGTGAGTTTCGGGTCCCTAGGCCAAAGAGGTCATAGCCTAGGGTCACAAAAACCTGTTTATTTGGGCAATTTCAATGGTAGTGATGCTGACGTACATAAATCTCAGCCATGGCCGTTAGCAACGTCTGAATTTCACGAAATGTCTCATGCAGGTAGAAGACATATTGTTAGACTTGGATTCCAAAGATGGGGTCCCTACATCTCTGCAAACCAGAGTTACAGGGGTGCAAAATTGGTAAAATCCCCCATAGGCTTTCATTGCCTCCCTATTTCACTTTCCAAAATATCACATCTTTTCAAAGGGCAATGGCTCAGCAGTACCAAATTTTCTAGCATTGTAGGGACTCTTAGGGGGATCATGACTGGTGAGTTTTGCCACTGCTGAGCCATTGCCCTTTGAAATGGTGTGAGATTATGGAACGGTAAATAGTAGGCCCAATGAAAGCCTATGGGGGATTTTACCAATTTTGGAGCCCTGTAACTCTGGTTTGCAGAGATGTAGAGACCCCATCTTTGGAATCCAAGTCTAACAATATGTCTTCTACCTGCATGAGACATTTCGTGAGATTCAGACGTTGCTAACGGCCATGGCTGAGATTTATGTACGTCAGCATCACTACCATTGAAATAGCCCAAATAAACAGGTTTTTGTGACCCTAGGCTATGACCTCTTCGGCCTAGGGGCCCGAAACTCACCAGTCATGTTCCCCCTAAGGGTCCCTACAATGCTAGGAAATTTGCCACTGCTGAGCAATTGCCCTTTGAAAAGATGTGAGATTTTGGAAAGTGAAATAGGGAGGCAATGAAAGCCTATGGGGGATTTTACCAATTTTGGACCCCTGTAACTCTGGTTTGCAGAGATGTAGGGACCCCATCTTTGGAATCCAAGTCTAACAATATGTCTTCTACCTGCATGAGACATTTCGTGAAATTCAGACGTTGCTAATGGCCATGGCTGAGATTTATGTACGTCACCATCACTACCATTGAAATAGCCCAAATAAACAGGTTTTTGTGACCCTAGGCTATGACCTCTTCGGCCTAGGGGCCCGAAACTCACCAGTCATGTTCCCCCTAAGGGTCCCTACAATGCTAGAAGATTTTCCACTGCTGAGCAATTGCCCTTTGAAAAGATGTGAGATTTTGGAAAGTGAAATAGGGAGGCAATGAAAGCCTATGGGGGATTTTACCAATTTTGGACCCCTGTAACTCTGGTTTGCAGAGATGTAGGGACCCCATCTTTGAAATCCAAGTCTAACAATATGTCTTCTACCTGCATGAGACATTTCGTGAAATTCAGACGTTGCTAATGGCCTTGGCTGAGATTTATGTACGTCAGCATCACTACCATTGAAATTGCCCAAATAAACAGGTTTTTGTGACCCTAGGCTATGACCTCTTCGGCCTAGGACTGCATTGAACGCGACCCACGCATTGTGCGCATTCTGGACAACACCAATTACTGGGTTTATACCCTTCTGGATCCACGGTACAAACACAATGTTCCAAAACTGCTTGAAGAAAGAGTCAGACAGGTCAAAATGGAAGAATACCAGCAGGCCCTTGTGGAGACTTTAGAGAGGAGATTGACATCCTCCCCCTCCTCTAGCCAGTTGTACGCCGACAGACTGACTTCCGCAAACCCAGGACGACCAGGAGGGCAGCAAACAACACAAGCCGCAGCTAGTGCCCAAAAGGGAATGGTATCGGCAGTGTCCTTGGAGTGGGAAAATTTTCTGACACCCATGCAGCAGCACACAGAACAGCAAGCGTGCAGATCCACCTCCAACACCGATCGCCTGGAGAAGATGGTCAAGGACTACATGTCAGATGGCATAGCTGTGTTGAACAATCCATCTGCACCCTTCAACTATTGGGTATCGAAGCTAGACACCTGGCACAAACTGGCAATGTACGCAATAGAGGTGCTGGCTTGCCCGGCAGCCAGCGTTATGTCGGAACGCTGTTTCAGTGCTGCCGGAGGCATCGTCACAGATCGGCGTATCCGCCTCTCCACAGAAAATGCAGACCGTCTGACTCAAATTAAAATGAATCAATCCTGGATTGGAAACGACTACGCAACACTCCCGGACCCCTACCAAGTAACATGAACAATGAACATCTGTGATGGGTTAGCGTTTCCGGTCCCTGTTTATTGAACCTCTCATCTGTATTACATTTATGACTGCATGGCGACAAAATGCAAATTGCTATCCGCACGCTTCTTGTCCTCATGCAAGGCCTGGGTTGTTGTGTCTCAAAGCGTGGCCTTCTCCTCCTGCGCCACCATCCTCCTGTTCCATCACGTGTGCTGCTGCTGGGTTAGCGTTACCGGTCCCTTTTCCTGGAACCTCTTATATGTATTACATTTATGACTGCATGCCGACAAAAAGCATGTTACCTGTGCAAAGAAAACAGACATTTCCCGCATTTAAAAGACAGTTTTCCCTTTGAAACTTTAAAATCGATTTTCTCAAAAACTATAAGCTCTTTTTGCTAAATTGTTTTCCCTCTTGTACCCACTCCCAAGGTGCACATACCCTGCAAATTTGGGGTATGTAGCATGTAAGGAAGCTTTACAAAGCACGAAAGTTCGGGTCCCCATTGACTTCCATTATGTTCGGAGTTCGGGTCGAACACCCGAACATCGCGGCGATGTTCGGCGAACGTTCGCGAACCCGAACATCTAGGCGTTCGCCCAACACTAATCCCAGCGTACACTGTGTCACTCCGTGACCAGGAAGTTCAAATAGAACGCCCTCTATTTGAACTTCCTGGTCACTGCAGTGACACAGGAAGTTAATGTACGCTGGGATGGAAGCAGGAACAGAGCGGTGCAGCACGGAGAAGATGCCCGGGAGCCAGCGTCAGGTAATGTATACCTGATCGGATCGGCCGCCGCTACCGACGCGCTCCCTACCCGCGGGCGATCGACGGTATTTTTCCGCACGGCGCGATCGACGGACCGATCCGATTTCGGGAGGAAATCGGATCGGCGGGTGCGTTTAGCGCGAACAATTGGCAGCAGATTCGATCCCAGTGATCGAATCTGTTGTCGAAACGGCCACAAATCGGGCCAGTGTATGGCCAGCTTAACATTCTAACAGAGGTATTTCATCTTATTAGCCCTAACAAGATTATAATTTGGCAGAATATATTCTCAGAAGCTAACCCTACACATTAGCACAGTGCTATCTAAATAGAGTGAGAAAGAGCCAACATCAAAATATGCATTTACTGATTGAAATCGTCTTTGCTGTAGGTGCCCAGCCAATTCAAGGGAGCAGCTGAAAGGTGGCAAATTCACCACCTTCAACTGCCCGTATGAAAAAGCCCTAGTCACTAGTGTTGGGCGAACAGTGTTCGCCACTGTTCGGGTTCTGCAGAACATCACCCTGTTCGGGTGATGTTCGAGTTCGGCCGAACACCTGGTGGTGTTCGGCCAAACTGTTCGGGGTTCGCCCGAACTGTGGAATGACTAGCCGAACAGGGCCCCTGTTCGGCCGAATACTGCCCCCCTATGGGGTCGCAGGCATAAGGGGGGAGCATGCCCCGATCGCGGGGGGGGGGGGGGGGGGTCGGAAATTCCCCCCACCCCCTCCGCTAGCGCTCCCCCCTCTGCCCGCTTCCCCATACAAAAGTTTAATGAAGTAAAACAGTACCGGTCCGGTGCGGTGGTAGTGGGTGGCTGGCAGTGGGCGGCACTGTTTAGTGAGTGACTGAGGAGGAGGAGTCCGGAGAGTGACGCGTTGAGGGAGGCCGGGCAGTGGGCGGTTCAGCAGTAGTACCGTACTACTGCTGAACCGCCCGCTGCCCGCCCTCCCTCAACGCGTCACTCTCCGGACTCCTCCTCCTCAGTCACTCACTAAACAGTGCCGCCCACTGCCAGCCACCCACTAGTACCACCGGTACTGTTTTACTTCCTTAAACTTTTGTATGGGGAAGCGGGCAGAGGGGGGAGCGCTAGCGGAGGGGGTGGGGGGAATTTCCGACCCCCCCCCCCCCCCCCGCGATCGGGGCATGCTCCCCCCTTATGCCTGCAACCCCATAGGGCCCCCAAAAGCGGGATGTTCGGGGAGTTCGGGGTTCGGCCCGAACATGCCGAACATCGCGGCCATGTTCGGCGAACTTTCCCGAACCCGAACATCCAGGTGTTCGCCCAACACTACTAGTCACCCACATATCATATAAGGTACCTGCTACTAAAGCATTCAGATACACATTGAAGATAACAATCATAACAACTTAAGAAAATACAGTATAAATAAGGTAAACTTGCTCTTTGAATAAGAATGCAAATATAACAGATCTGGAGTATTAGCACCACATAAGGGCCCGTTCTCACTCGGGCATTTAGCAGGCGTTAACCGCTAATCGCCGATGATCGCTAGCGTAATAGTAACTATATGGCAGTGATCTCACTGCTGCAGTCGCCGGCAATTCACAATTTTAGAGGGATCACAAATTACAATGCTAAAAAGCACTGATCGTGATCGCTCAAAAATCGAAGCATGTACAGTGGTAAAATCACCAGCGCAAAACTGTAGCGCTAATCGCAAGCGTTTTGCGTTTGCAAATTTATTTATTATTTATTTTAAGTATTTATATAGGGCCGTCATATTACGCAGCGCTGTACAGAGTATATATTGTCTTGTCACTTACTGTCCCTCAGAGGGGCTCACAATCTAGTCCCTACCATAGTCATATGTCTATGCATGTATCGTGTAGTGCATGTATCATAGTCTAGGGCCAATTTAAGAGGAAGCCAATTAACTTATCTGTATGTTTTTTTTTTTTTGGAATGTGGGAGTAAACCGGAGTGCCCGGAGGAAACCCACGCAGACACGGGGAGAACATACAAACTCCTTGCAGATGTTGACCTGGCTGGGATTCAAACCGGGAGCCCAGCGTTGCAAGGCAAGAGCGCTAACCACTACGCCACCGTGCTGCCCTTATGCTGGGAATGGGCCCTTATGAGGGGCAAACATGGTTAGATCCGGCAACTTGATTAGCCGCCGGATCGACTCCCACTGCGTCCCCGCTCATCCCGCGGCCGCCTGGATCGATTCCTGCTCGTCCCCGCGGGCGCTTCCTTATCTTCCGCTCGATTTCCGCTATTGTCCGCCCGCGGGTATCAAGCGGGGAATCGATCCGCGCGGTGATCATTATTAATTAATCACCGCGCTCGATTGATAAGAGAAGATCTAACCATGTATGCCCAGCATTAGTGTCATATCTATTGCAAAGCTGCATTTGTAACAAAAAAGTCATTTCCTATAGTGCTCTGTCTCCCTCCTGTGGACAGAAGTTTGAATTGAACAAAAAATGGCTCCTATGAACTCAAACAGTACATCTGTAGACTGTAGTGAGGGAAATGAGACCATATAGACTCCCAGTGGCACATAATTGTGAAAGGAGGAAGGAGCAAAAAGGGGAGAGCAGGAGGTGACACAAGGTTGCCTAGTCTGCTTGGCTCTCATAATGGGACACATTTTTCCCCCATTGGCTGGCAGTTGCCATAGTGACAATTCCAATCAAAATCAAAGTACATTTGTATGTCTGTAGTGAGAAAGGATTCCAGGGCTGCAGGGCATCAGGGCCGGATTACCGACCAGGCAACAAAAGCAGTCGCTTGGGGCCCCATTCAGAGTCAAAGGGGCCCCATCAGCACATAAACCAGCCCTTGCCATCCTGTCAGCGGTGGCTGGATGGTATAATGGTTAAAGGGACTCTGAGCAGTGCAGTAACTATGGAAAGATGCATATCATTTTAAAGCTCTCTTTCTCCTCTTTCCAATGATATATAAACGGCTGCTCTATGCCTTTTAGTTTTCGATATTTTCGCGATCGAAATTGCGGCCACATGACGACTTTTCTCCAAAGTCAGCGGTGGCTGGATGGTATAATGGTTAAAGGGACTCTGAGCAGTGCAGTAACTATGGAAAGATGCATATCATTTTAAAGCTCTCTTTCTCCTCTTTCCAATGATATATAAACGGCTGCTCTATGCCTTTTAGTTTTCGATATTTTCGCGATCGAAATCACGGCCACAGGACGACTTTTCTCCAAAGTTGGCAGCTCGATTCAGCACAATGCAATGAAATATAAGGAACCCAGGGGGATATAATTACAAACATCATGCTGGTAGGTGTGATGATGTAATGAATTAGTTGTGGGTATGCTTAAAGGCATATCCACAGGCACTGCTTGGAGTCCCTTTAAGGGCTCTGCCGCTGACACAGGAGACCAGGGTTCGAATCTCGGCTTAGCCTGTTCAGTAAGCCAGCACCTATTCAGTAGGAGACTGTAGGCAAGTCTCTCTAACACTCCTACTGCCTATAGGGCGCGTCCTAGTGGCTGCAGCTCTGGTGCTTTGAGTCCACCAGGAGAAAAGCGCGATATAAATGTTATTTGTCTTGTCTTGTCAAATGATGCCGTGCGCTGCTGATTGTCTTCAGAGCCAGGCTCTCCTCCTAGGTCCCCCTCCTGCTACTGTGCGCTCTGCCGCTGCCCACTCCACCCTCCCTTCCCACAGAGAACCACAGCTGCAGCAAGAATGATAGCAGCAGATGGCAAACGCTCACTCACCTATCCATGATCCAAGCGATAGAGATCCCGTCATCTGAAACCCATCTGTCTCTTCTACAGTGCAGCCGCTCGCTCTGAACTTCCTGATTCTCAGATCAGACAGGAAGTAGGAAGTAGTAATAGTAGTAGTAACAGAGCGGCAGCACTCTAGAGGAGACAGATGGGCTCCGGATGATGGGACCTCTATTGCTTGGATTGCAATAGGTGAATGTGAGTCATCTGGTGCTGTCATTCTTCCCCACTGCGGCTGCCTTCTCTGCTGGACTATCGTATTCACTGGGATGGAGGCTGCATGGTGGCTGTCTAGTTTGGGAGGAAATTGGTTGTTCGGTGGTGTTAGTGGTTATGTAATTCTGTCTGGGGAACGGCTTCCGATTTGGCGGTGTCCAGAGCTTTCTGCTATTGCCAGGCTGGAGATGCAGGGGGAAAGTGCTGCTGCTGTGATATCTGGCGCCCTCTTCACAGGGGTGCCCCAGCCTCTGAGTGCAAATGTCCCAGCCATTCATCTCTCACTCTGCATTTTGCCGCTGCTATTCCCTGCATTGTGCACCCACAGAGGAAAGCGTGCTGTTGCCCATAGCAACCAGTAGCTCGGCTGCCCGGTGTGTGCGGCATATTGCTGTGCAGCTGCATCTTCTGATTCTATTACGACATGATAGGGGGGCCCAAATCAGTTACTTTGCTTAGGGCCCCATTTAGCCTTAATCCGGCTCTGCAGGGCATGCTGTGGTTGAGCAGGTATTTACATTCTTTGATGACTACAATCTTTATTTTGTCAGCATTGTGGTTGAATTGACTGCTTTAAATTGCCTTGATATATGTAGTCTGCCCTGTGATATTGTTATTCAGTGTGTTCGTGACCTTGGAGAAAGAAAAATTGTAGAGATGAGACCGGCACCATCTATATAAAGTTTCAGCTCTTTTTACTGGCAGTAATCAGCTGTCATCACAACGTTTTAGGGCAGCCGCCCCTTTATCAAGCTAAGCTGTACGCCTTCAAATTTCACACTGACAAACATACAAGTTTATATACACATCATAAGAGAACAATAGCCAATCACATAAGATTACTCATTTAAACAAACCAATCATACGGTCCGTCCTCAGAGCGGACCTGATGGGAAACTTCACTGATTATTCACTATAGGCTAGTTCGAATGTATGACTGCCCCCTTCTCCCACTCTTACCTATCAGGTGGCAGCAGGGGCGCGTCTCTGTGCCAAGGAACGCATGACCGTTTCTCCCAGCAGGCCACCCGTCTGGCGGACCTGACGGGGAACTGGCCTGCATGACGCGGAGTAGGCGGAGCCAAAGCGCCGCCTCCCGCGTTGCCTTGGCTACAGCTAGTGGGAGCGGCATAATATCGCCGCTCTCCATAGCGATGTAAGGGGAGACGAGCCTCTATGACGCCAGCCAATAGGAAGCTCCGCAACAAAGTAAACACATCCACACGCTGTGTAAAATACACAGCATGTAGAAAAGCGCATTGGCTGATTCGCAAAGCAAGACATCTAGCAGGGACACTTCAGAAGAGGTGCCAGGCTGGTAATTGAAATGTTATCATACTGTAACACAAGAGATATCCTCCAGATGATGTCCACAACAACACACAATATGAATCATTATAGAGGCTGTCACACAGGGAGGAAAAAGACCAAGATAAGCAATATAATGATAATTATTAAATAAATGGTAACAAGTCCAACTCACGATTTAAGCCACGGGGCTCCATAGTATCAAGCTTCTTGATCCAGTATGCCTCCCTGTATAGCAGCCTCTTAACCCTATCTCCACCTCTCCTTAGAGGTGCCACATGTTCTATAATCATATATCTCAGTGCTGTCCAACTTCATGGGCATGGAGGGCCATTTTTTTTTCAGACCCCATGGTGGAGGGCCGAAGGGTCTCGCTAGAGCCGCAGACATTCCCCCCCCCCCCCCCCCCCCCGGAAAAAAATGCGATTAAAGGACAGTTAGATTGGCAGCACTTTTCACAAAATTCAATTTAAAATAATGGCGAAGTTACGCGCGCCAGAAAACACGAGGGTTCTGAAAAATGGGTGTGGCCACGGGTGGAGGCAAATTTACATGAACTTAGCAATAGATTAGGACAGTGGTGGTGAACCTTTTGGAGGCCGAGTGTCCAAACTGCAACCCAAAAGTCACTTATCTATCGCAAAGTGGCAACAGCAATTTAAACTACATACAAACGTTTTAACTCATACATGAACATTATGGAAAATCCAAGTTGAAAATAAACTCTGAATTTCATCCATCCTACTCCTGAAAAATGTATTTTTTTTTTTAGAACCTCCCAGTTTTATTTTCCGTTTTAAAAAGCTAAAAAAGGTTTAATGCTATTGTCGTATGATGATGATTCAGCTTTTCCATAGTCTCGCAGTTCGCAATCATGTGACCCCCAACAAGACAAATTCAGCAATCATGAGGCCCCCAACAAGACAAATTCAGCAATCATGAGGCCCCCAACAAGGCACATTCAGCAATCATGAGGCCCCCAACAAGACAAATTCAGCAATCATGAGGCCCCCAACAAATCATGAGGCTCCCAACAAGACAAAATCAGCAATCTTGAGGCCCCCAACAAGTCAAATTCAGCAATCGTGATGCCCCCAACAAATGAGGCCCCCAACAAGACAAATTCAGCAGTCATGAGGCACATAAATAAAGAGCATTTCACATAAATAGGCAGAATGCCCCTTTAATATGGTAGACACCTCTTACCTGGCTTCTGTATTCTCCTCTACTGGCTGCTGTGCCTGGCAGTAGTGCTGCTGTGGCCGGGCTGGCGGTGATGCTGTGGTGTGGCCGGATGAGGTAGTAACAGGTGTCCCCCCAGTTAGATAGTGACAGGTGTCCCCCCAGCTAGATAGTGACAGGTGTCCCCCCAGTTAGATAGTGACAGGTGTCCCCCCAGTTAGTGACAGGTGTCCCCCCAGTTAGATAGTGACAGGTGCCCCCCCAGTTAGTGACAGGTGCCCCCCCAGTTAGTGACAGGTGCCCCCCCCAGTTAGTGACAGGTGCCCCCCCCCAGTTAGATAGTGACAGGTGCCCCCCCCCCCCGTCACATAGTGACAGGTGTCCCCCCCAGTTAGATAGTGACAGGTCCCCCCCCAGTTAGAGTGACAGGTGCCCCCCCCAGTTAGAGTGACAGGTTCCCCCCAGTTAGAGTGACAGGTGCCCCCCCAGTTAGAGTGACAGGTGCCTCCCAGTTAGAGTGACAGGTGCCCCCCCAGTTAGAGTGACAGGTTCCCCCCAGTTAGAGTGACAGGTGCCCCCCCCAGTTATAGTGACAGGTTCCCCCCAGTTAGAGTGACAGGTGCCCCCCCCCAGTTATAGTGACAGGTTCCCCCCAGATAGAGTGACAGGTGCCCCCCCAGCTAGAGTGACAGGTTCCCCCCAGTTAGAGTGACAGGTGCCCCCCCCCCAGTTATAGTGACAGGTTCCCCCCAGTTAGAGTGACAGGTGCCCCCCCAGTTAGTGACAGGTTCCCCCCAGTTAGAGTGACAGGTGCCCCCCCCCCCAGTTATAGTGACAGGTTCCCCCCAGTTAGAGTGACAGGTGCCCCCCACCCCCAGTTAGATAGTGACAGGTGCCCCCAGTAAGTGACGGTTGCCCCCCCAGTCAGCGTCCATTACCTCGCTCCTGTGCCCCGCTGCCTCACAGCTCAGACCTCACAGATCGCGGCGACTGAAACAAGCAGAGCGCGCGCATAACACCCGCGCGGCAGAATGTCACATGCGGAAGTGATTGATTTCCCTTCCGCATGTGACGTACTCCGTGCGGGTGTTATGCGCGCGCAGCGCGCTCTGTCTGCCTCCTGTCGCCGCGATCTGTGAGGTCTGAGCTGAGCTGTGAGGCAGCGGGGACACAGGAGAGGCCACACAAGAGAGAGCAGGCATGGCGCCCATAGCGCACGCCATGCCTGCATCTCGGGGAGAGGAGCGGGCCGCAACAGGAGGTCTGGCGGGCCGTATGCGGCCCGCGGGCCGCCAGTTGGACAGGGCTGATATATCTCAACTGACTGGCCTGGTGGCCAGCCTGTTGGAAATGGAAAGCAACTGCCTGGTCAGTCAATAATTCTCTAATCGCATGTTTATGTGAAGATAATCTTTTTTTCATTTTTTGTGTCGTCTGGCCAATATACAACAGGCCACATGGACATTTTAATGCATAAACAACATATGTAGAATCACATGTGAAACAATCACGTATCTTAAATTTAACACCCGAATGAGGATGCATAATAAATTGGCCCTTGATAACAGAAGAACAGTGTACACAATGCATACACGGAAATGTACCCATGCGATTAGATCTTGATTTTGACTGACCAGCTCCATCACATCTCATATCAGCGCGGACCAATTGGTCTCTCAAATTTGGCGCTCTTTTGTAAGAGATGATAGGAGGATGGCGAAATTGTTCAATCTCAGGAAAACTATCTGTAAGGAGATACCAGTGGCGTTTAATGATCCTAGCTATACTATCACTTTCAGTGTTGTATTTAGTCACAAAAGGTAACCTCTTACTAACATCCCGATGTCTCATCCTATTTTCTCCACCTTCCATCGCTCTACTACGAGCAACCCGTACCACCTCATTTGGATAACCTCTGTGCACAAATTTAGTCTGTATCTCATCAAATGTCTGTGATATGACCTCCTCCCCAACTATCCTCCGCACCCTTTGAAATTGCCCCACTGGGACAGATCTGCTAGTGGCCCACGGATGGAAACTCCCAAAGTGTAAGAGGGAGTTTACATCCGTGGGCTTGGTATAGAGATCTGTAACCAGTTTACCATCTCGGATACTAACCATAGTATCCAAAAAATTCACTTGCTCAGTTGAAGTATGTAAAGTAAGTTTGATGTCCCTACACTTGGACATCAATTCCTCAGTGAACTCGGTTAGGGTCGAATGTGGCCCCGCCCACACACAAAAAATATCATCGATATAACGAAACCATTGCAACGCATGTTGCTTAAATAGTGAACTTGAATAAACAAACATCTCTTCATATACTGACATATAGATGTTAGCGTAGGACGGGGCCACATTCGACCCCATAGCTGTACCCCTAATTTGCATATAAAATTGATCCTCAAACCTAAAATAATTACATTTTAATACTATCTCCAATAATTTGCAGATGAAGCTAATCTGTTGTTGAGACATATCCGAAGCAACCTCTAAGGTGTATTGTACAGCCTCCATTCCACCATCATGTGGAATGGAGGTGTACAAACTTTCTACATCCATTGTAACTAAAATACATTCACCAACAATAGGAGACATATTATTCAAGATATTCAAAAACATTTGTGTGTCCCTCAGATAAGATTTCATGGACACCACATACGGTCTGAGGATTTGGTCAAGATATTTTGCAAGAGGGGCCAAAACCGAGTCCGTCCCTGCCACTATAGGTCGACCTGGGGGGTCTTCTAAATTCTTATGTATTTTGGGACATGTATAGATGACAGGGGTCATGGGAAAGGATTGTATCAGATACTGAGCAAGTTTGTCATCAATCAAATTGGTAGTTGTAGCGGTAGAAATGATCTGTCCAATTTTCTCCTGAATCTCCATTAATGGATCATGATCAATCAATTGGTATGTAGTCACATCATTCAACTGTCGCAGGATCTCCTTGCGATACATTACAGTATCCATGACCACAACCGCTCCCCCCTTATCAGCGGGTTTTATAGTAATTAAAGGGTTGGATGCCAGTTCTTTTATTGCAGATCTCTCTGCTTTTGAGACATTGGAGCGGATCTTACATCCTGTCAGATTAGATCTCCTTAAAAGTGCATCGACTTCTTCCTGTACCTTTTTAATATAAATATCAATTATCTGACATGATGTAGGTTGGAAATTACTTTTCAGGCGTAGTTTGGTATCTTTAAGAGAAAGTAAACCAATATCTGTATCTGTATATGGGGTATCCTTAATCAGTCGTGGGATAGAAAAAAAGTATTTAAGCTTGATTGATCGAAAAAAACGTTGCAACTCAACATCAATCTCCAGTGGATCTGGAGTATTGGTAGGGGAAAAGGACAGACCATAATTAAGTGCCGATAGCTGCGGAGGGGTCAAAGCCACAGATGAGATATTCACCACGATCATTTTCTGGGCTGTTTCGGATGCCGAGACCGCAAGCGATCTCTGATTCCGCCTCCCTCTTCTCCTCTTCCTGCCCCGCTCCGTGTCCTGCCGGACTTGCAACTGGATCCGAAAAACCCTCCTGAGATGAACTAGTATACGGGTCTGTAGAGTCAGGTAACTCTTCACCTCTAGGCCGTTTATCAGCTGGTCCACCAGGTTTTGGTCTGCGTGGAGGTCTTGATCTCTGAATGGGCCTTTGCCAAGAATAAATATAGCCCTGATTGTAATCATGTTCATCCCGTGTAAATTTGTCACGTTTAATCGCTTCAATTTGTTTTTGATGATTATCAAGCATAGTCATGAGCTCAGATGTAAACAGTTCATATGTCTCTACTGAGACCAAAGCTTTCAATTTATCCTTGAGTGCTATGCGTTGTAAAGTTAGTTTAGGAAGTTCCTCCTGTATTTTTTCAATGGTAAGCGTCATCGCATCAAATGACGCCTTATTCCAAATTAAAGTCCATTTGTGACAAAATGGTTTATCCGTGGGAAACATGATGGGTGCGACATTAGACCTCATCCCACGTGGGATACGTTTAACACGGTGATACTCCACCAAAGTTTTGGCATGAAGTTCCAATGTAGTATAAAGCTTGGCCACTTTTATGATATTCTTGCGAATGCTTTTCTCATCAGCCAATCGTGAGTTGGACTTGTTACCATTTATTTAATAATTATCATTATATTGCTTATCTTGGTCTTTTCCCTCCCTGTGTGACAGCCTCTATAATGATTCATATTGTGTGTTGTTGTGGACATCATCTGGAGGATATCTCTTGTGTTACAGTATGATAACATTTCAATTACCAGCCTGGCACCTCTTCTGAAGTGTCCCTGCTAGATGTCTTGCTTTGCGAATCAGCCAATGCGCTTTTCTACATGCTGTGTATTTTACACAGCGTGTGGATGTGTTTACTTTGTTGCGGAGCTTCCTATTGGCTGGCGTCATAGAGGCTCGTCTCCCCTTACATCGCTATGGAGAGCGGCGATATTATGCCGCTCCCACTAGCTGTAGCCAAGGCAACGCGGGAGGCGGCGCTTTGGCTCCGCCTACTCCGCGTCACGCAGGCCAGTTCCCCGTCAGGTCCGCCAGACAGGCGGCCTGCTTGGAGAAACGGTCATGCGTTCCTTGGCACAGAGACGCGCCCCTGCTGCCACCTGATAGGTAAGAGTGGGAGAAGGGGGCAGTCCAGGGGCAAATCCAGGATTTCCAAGGGGGGGGTTCCTGAAAGTGGCGTGTGGGCGTGGCCAAAATATGGTGTGGGTGGAGCCAAATACTAGCAGTTTCTAGGCTAAATTGCACCCAGGGTGAGGGCGTAAAATGCGCCCCCAACGTGGAGACAGGTATAGGTGCCCGCAGTATAGGTAGCCAGCTATAGGTCCCCCCCAGTATAGGTAGCCCATATAGTTGCCCCCAGTATAGGTTAGATAGGTATATGCCCCCCAGTATAGATTAGATAGGTATATATCCCCCAGTATAGGTTAGATAGGTATATGCCCCCCCAGTATAGGTTAGATAGGTATATGCCCCCCAGTATAGGTTTGATAGGGATATGCCCCCTAGTATAGGTTAGATAGGGCTATGCCCCCCAGTATAGGTTAGATAGGTATATGCCCCCCAGTATAGGTTAGATAGGTATATGCCCCCCAGTATAGGTTAGATAGGTATATGCCCCCCAGTATAGGTTTGATAGGGATATGCCCCCCAGTATAGGTTTGATAGGGATATGCCCCCCAGTATAGCTTAGATAGGAATATGCCCCCCAGTATAGGTTAGATAGGTATATGCCCCCCAGTATAGGTTAGATAGGTATATGCCCCCCAGTATAGATTAGATAGGTATATGCCCCCCAGTATAGGTTAGATAGGTATATGCCCCCCAGGATAGATTAGATAGGTATATGCCCCCCAGGATAGATTAGATAGGTATATGCCCCCCAGTATAAGATAGGTGAAGGAAGGTGCCCGCCCCCTGTGTGGGGAGAAGATTGCCTGGGGGAGAAGACAGAATAAAATGATGGAGGCGCCAGCCGCGCTAATAAGGGATGCGGGAACCGGCTTTATTCCTCGCTCCCTCCCTCCCTCTGAATGCCCCCACCTGCGGTGAATGTGTGCCCGGCTCCCCCATGAGTGTGTGCGCAGCGGAGCGGTAGGTCCTCTTACCGCAGATCAGGCGCACCAGCAACTGGAGTCTCATGCTTCCTGTGACGTCATGGTAAACAGGAAGCATGAGACTCCAGTTGCTGGTGCGCCTGATCTGCGGTAAGAGGACCTACCGCTCCGCTGCGCACACACTCATGGGGGAGCCGGGCACACATTCACCGCAGGTGGGGGCATTCAGAGGGAGGGAGGGAGGGAGGAATAAAGCTCCCGCATCCCTTATTAGCGCGGCTGGCGCCTCCATCATTTTCTTCTGTCTTCTCTCCCCAGCCGGCCGGGCCATGCGGCAGCCCCACTTCCGGTCCCGGTGCAGGGGGTTGTTCTAGACACTCAGAACAACCCCCTCCGTGCGCCACTGCAGTCATACATTCGAACTAGCCTATAGTGAATAATCAGTGAAGTTTCCCATCAGGTCCGCTCTGAGGACGGACCATATGATTGGTTTGGTTTGTTTAAATGAGTAATCTTATGTGATTGGCTATTGTTCTCTTATGATGTGTATATAAACCTGTATGTTTGTCAGTGTGAAATTTGAAGGCGTACAGCTTAGCTTGATAAAGGGGCGGCTGCCCTGAAACGTTGTGATGACAGCTGATTACTGCCAGTAAAAAGAGCTGAAACTTTATATAGATGGTGCCGGTCTCATCTCTACAATTTGACTACTGAGCCAATGTGCAGCTGCCTCTTCCGTGGCACATCGCAGACGCTTACTGAGGAAGTGCTCCACTACCACTTTAAATGACCTTGGAGAAAGGAAACCCTACAAAACCCTGAAATGATCATCGGTCTCCTTGCAAACACCTGCACACTGCTACCACTGATCATGTACCGATGTATTGAAGATTTGAACTTGAAGCCATTCATGAAGCAATAAAACCCTCCATGCAATAAGACACTGTGCTTGACTCTTTGCCTTCTCTCTGGATTCTACTTCATGTTCATGTTCTTGAAAATGATTATCACGATGTGCTGATCTATTGAACTTCTAACTTACCTGGGCATTTTGTGCCTTAGATTTTCGGAAGAACCATGTAATGCAGTTTATTTGGCTTTGTTGGGTTCTAGACTTGCTTACTTTCTAATTTCTATGTTAACATTTCTCTTTGTTGAATCCAGATTTGTGCAAGATTGTGTAGATTTTGTGATATTAAATCTGTTGTGTGAACTACTGCTCTATGTACCATTGCGATTCAACCAGAGTGCATTTTCTGGACCATCCATCCCCATATTAGCTGGCCCAGCTCTGTCTGTAGTAATGTGCCTACTTTTTATGGCAAGACTAATATTTATCACTGGGTAAGGGACAACATTTGGCAAATTCAGGAGATTTGGTTTCCTTTCTCTGAAAAACTATGGTAAACTAGGAGAAATTCAAAATTTGGCTTTGGGTTTGCATGAATTTACATCATGTTAAAGTAAAGCTATGACTGTTAACAGTTTGGTGTGCTGGCTGGAAGATCACAGCACAGACTAAGGGCCTGATTCACAAAGCAGTGCTAACAGTTAGCACGCTGGTGAAAAGCCCTTTATCACGCCTAAACTCAGTTTAGGCATAATAAGTTTAGGTGTGATAAGTTTAGGTGTGATAAGTTTAGGCATGATAAGTTTAGGTGTGATAAGTTTAAGCACCAACTGGGTTAGCACCGCAGTGCACAGCTGATCAAAAGTTTTGCGTTAGCAAAGCCTGGTGCACTTTGCATAGAGTTTAATGGCGCTGCTTTGCGTGCGGGACTTTGCGCGCGATCTAAACTTATCTTAACTTATCATGCCTAAACTTATCATGCCTAAACTTATCATGCCTAATCTTATCATGCCTAAACTGAGTTTAAGCAAGATAAAATGGTTATCACGTCTAAAGTCTTTAACTGGGTTATCACCGCTTTGTGAATTGAGCCCTAAGTGGTTAAGAGGAACTGTAACCAATGATTGAACTTCAACCCAATCACTAGCCGATACCCCCTTTACCATGAGAAGTTGTTGCCTTTTCTCAAATACATCACCAGGGGTGTCTGTATGGCTGATATTGTCGTAAAGCCCCTCCCATAGTGGGATGTCAGGACCTAGGTCTTGACAGTTTCCTGTCTGTGAGCCTTGCTGCATTGTGGGAAATAACAGCTGTTTCCAACTGCCAAGCAACCAATATCTCCCCCTGTGCACATGTAAATGTATAAAAAAAAACAACCTTTTAGCCTATCACAATGTTAATGGGTGTGGTTATACATAATGGCAGTTGGTGCTGTCTAGTTTTTTTTTCTTGTCTGCCGGTAGTAAAGATGATGACGTTTAGGCTCATTGTGGATCGAACAATATGAACAAATTACATGGTGAATATCAATCATTTCTTGATCTCTCTTTTATTTTGAACTTCTCATTTTGCAATCTATTGATTTATTTATGTTTTCCCCCTTTTCACTAAAGTTTCTCATTAGCACTGTTGCCTTGCAGCACTAGGGGCTCAGATTCAGTTCTTGGCTAAGCCATGTCCTGTAACTGCATTTCATCTGTTACAGTACTTCAGTGAATCATGTGCAACAAATAATGGTATTGTGGTTCTTTGGACAACTTATTGCATGTTTGCCATTTAGAGGGACTGGAACATGAAGTACTCTTTACAGGCTATATTTAAAATGGTAACATACTGATATCATTTCAAAATAACAACCTTTTCTGCTAAATGATCTCTGTGGGATGCTTATACCTCTAATATCTTTTGGATAAGTAACTGGCTAGTATGGACATTGGTGAAGATAAGAACTGAAAACAGAAGTATGGGTCAGCATGAACGGATGTTGAAACAGATCTGTGCAGGGAGAACATGGACTGGTCATAACTTAAACACTTCCTTTTTTCCTCTTCTAGATAATGCAGGAAAAGAGCTACATTTTTTTAATGTGATTTACAATAAAAGAGGCTAAAAGACAGTAATGTGCATTAAAAAATACAACTTCCTGTGATGAAGGGTTTATCACAAATCATGTTTGTGCATTTTTGTAGTTACCTTCAAGGCCAGTTTCCACTTGTGACACACATGTCTACAAGACGCGCGGCGTCACTTCCTAATGTGCGGATACACAAACGAATCCCATCAGCCGTTCCATGCACGGCTATGGGATTCGCAGCCTCCCACACCATTTTGGATGGAAATGTCGGCCAAAACGCTAGCGCAAGCAATTCGACCGGTGGCGCCATTGTACCCTATGGCAGAGTTTCCCTGCACGATTTGCCTGCGGGGAAACTGCGGAAACCACGCCTGTGGAAACGGGAAACTTAGTTATAAATAAACCCGCAATACCCAGATACAAGCCGACCACAGTTGCTAGCCATAGAATTTTATAAAAACTGTGTTGTGTTCAGTTGTCAAGAAGGCAGGATAACTGAATCTAGGTTTATTTACAGGATTCACCAACTCTCCACATAAGCAAGTGTCTTCACTCCATGTTTTTAGCCAGAGCATGACAGAAGGCAAGGAGCCACAACAGTCCAGATAATTTTATCTAGCAATACAGATTTATGAACAAGACCTATTCCCTAAAGGCTCATACACACGCTCAACAAAAGTCTTTTAACCTCCTTGGCGGTAATCCCAAGCTAGGGTCGGTGTGGAAAACCGCAGCTAAGAGCGGTAATCCCGACCTCTGCTCGGGGTAGCTGCCGGAGGCTGTGTGCAGAGTATAGCGTGCAGGGTTTTACATACCTCCCGGGGGATCCCAACGCCGGATGCCATTCTTCTTCCTCTCCTCCGGGGCTCTGCTTCCTGCTGGTGAGATCGTTAGCTGTCGTCACGACGTTTTACGTTCCAGGTGGACGACAGGGCTATCCCCTTTTTGGACTTAAAGATTTCCTTGGATGGTGAGGGCTATGTGACCACCACCCTATATAGGAAAGAAACTTCTACAAACTCTCTGCTGAGAGCGGATAGCTTCCACCCCCCACATACTGTCAGAGGTGTTCCTACCGGGCAGTATCTGAGGGTGCGAAGGAACTGCTCTGAGGCAGTTTCCTTCGAGAAGGAGGCTAGTGATTTACGTAAGAGGTTCCGGGATAGGGGATATCGCGATGTCCACCTCAGACGCGCCTACCAACGCGCAGCTCATGCTGATCGCGAGGCTTTGATCGGAGCACAACATAGCTCCACGTGTGCACAGAATGACATACGCTTTTGCACGAGATACTGTGTCCAGGGTGGTTTAATTATGGATGTCCTGAGACGTCACTGGTATATCTTACGCAATGACCCCAAATTGAGTTCCTTGATTCCAGAATTCCCCAAAGTCTCTTTCAGGAGGGCACCCTCCCTAAGGGATCTTTTAGTTAACAGCCACTTTTCTGGATCAGGAGACACCACCAGACACTGTAGGGTGACGGGGACCTACAGATGTGGTGGCTGTACAACCTGCCGTTTTATGCAGGTAGGCAGAGTTGTCGACCTGCCGGATGGCAGAACCTGGACACTTCCTCATTTTGTTAATTGTGACACTATCCTGGTGGTATACCTCTTGGTCTGTCCCTGCGGGGCTTTTTACGTGGGGAAGACCAAGAGGGAACTCAGGAGACGGATTAATGAACATATATCTAAGATCAAAAGTAAGGATCCAGTAGTTCTGTCTCCGGTGGCTCGACACTTTAAGACGGTACATGGGGGGAAATACCATGACCTTAGGGTCATAGGCCTGGATCGTATACATACTAATATCCGGGGGGGTAATTTTGACAGACTGGTCCTCCAACGTGAAGCACGGTGGATTTTCGAACTAAGTGCCACCACTCCCCCTGGGTTGAATGACTCACAGAGTTATTCCTCCTTCTTGCCGCTCTGATTATTGGTCTCTCCCTCTCCCTGGCGTCCTGTGTGTACTGATGCGCCATATTTTGGTGCATCAATGGCATCTGTGCCCCTGGCCTGGTAGACACTGGACATGACCTGGCCCTGTGCTGTAGCTGTACCACACACCTTGTGGCTATTGTCATTGATCGTGTGCACAATTCATTTGGATAGTTTCCAATACGGGGCCCAGCTTCTAGTTCTGTGGCCGCCGTTTATTTTTCCTTATTTTTCTTTTTTTGTAAAAGCCACTACTCCACTTAAGCAGCCTAACCTTTGTTTGCTTTTGGTCTTCGATGTAATGGCCGCCGGACGCTCCCGCCCCTATCTTCTTCCCTTGTCTGTGGACACTGCTTTGGTTCCGCTGACGGGTTGCTGGTATGGGCGGCTGCGCCCGGATTGGCCGTTGAGTAGCTTTAATAGTCAGTGTTTGCGTGATTGCGTGTATCCTATTGGTTGACACGCCCTCTTGAGAAAGCCGGAAGTGAACCGGCGAAACATGTCGGGTCCACACGGCGTGCCGGTGTAACCCTCGTGGAGCATGCCCGCCCTCTGCCTCATTCCACTCTACTTAGCCGCACAACCCGGACATCCTTGCTGGCACAGCATGCAGTCCTGTCACGAACTTGGACGTTTCTAGCCTCTGTGTTTGAGCGGACCAGCGTCTTCCCCATATTGTGGATTACAGCAAGTCTGCCTCTTCCTGGATTTCAGGCTCACCGCACAGTGAACTGTGAGCCACCATGTTATTATTCTTGATGCCCGGAGACTACATGGAACGGGTACAGTATATCGGATGATCGTGGGCTCCCTGCACTGCTTTGCTGTTGGCTGTTTACTCATGCTCTGCTGGCTTGCTACTTGCCGTTTGTTATCTGCAGACTGTGCTCTCCATTTTTTGTGGCTTAGAGCGGTTGGACCACTCTTTCCGTGTCCATACAAGAGGGAACTCTCAGTGCTTGCCTAAATGCAACTATTGAAAGAATCTGCATCATCGTTTGCATAGCTTTGTGGGCATTCCTATATTGGCTCAGCACGCAATTTGAACATTATCCCTGTATGCATGGTGGATTGGATGAGTGAGTGGTAGATAGGATAGGGCCGGCTATTCTCCCCTGGGTGTACACCTTTTAGATTGGAATAAGAAATTTTATATGCTGCAATATTTGAATAAAATTTATATTTTTTATATAAAACTGTGCTTTAATTGGAGTGTACTCCTCCTTCTACCTACCCTCGTATTTTTGCATTTAGTTATAAATAAACCCGCAATACCCAGATACAAGCCGACCACAGTTGCTAGCCATAGAATTTTATAAAAACTGTGTTGTGTTCAGTTGTCAAGAAGGCAGGATAACTGAATCTAGGTTTATTTACAGGATTCACCAACTCTCCACATAAGCAAGTGTCTTCACTCCATGTTTTTAGCCAGAGCATGACAGAAGGCAAGGAGCCACAACAGTCCAGATAATTTTATCTAGCAATACAGATTTATGAACAAGACCTATTC
This sequence comes from Hyperolius riggenbachi, assembly GCF_040937935.1. Classification (NCBI taxonomy): domain Eukaryota; kingdom Metazoa; phylum Chordata; class Amphibia; order Anura; family Hyperoliidae; genus Hyperolius; species Hyperolius riggenbachi. The sequence goes on from NC_090651.1 coordinate 245,725,511, forward strand.
CCTAAAGGCTCATACACACGCTCAACAAAAGTCTTTTAACCTCCTTGGCGGTAATCCCAAGCTAGGGTCGGTGTGGAAAACCGCAGCTAAGAGCGGTAATCCCGACCTCTGCTCGGGGTAGCTGCCGGAGGCTGTGTGCAGAGTATAGCGTGCAGGGTTTTACATACCTCCCGGGGGATCCCAACGCCGGATGCCATTCTTCTTCCTCTCCTCCGGGGCTCTGCTTCCTGCTGGTGAGATCGCTAGCTGTCGTCATGACGACAGCCGGCAATTTAACTTTACAGTTGCAGCGCCACCTGAGGATGAAGGCATAACTGCAACGCTGGAGCGAGGGAGGTTAGTGATTGTAGAAATGCATCAGATCTCCCTGGCAGCATGATTTTTTTTAGGTTTTAGGGTCTGAAAGGGTGCAAATAAATTGCACCGCTTTTAGACCCTAAAATCTGGAAAGAATCATATCGCCAAGGGGGTTAAACAATACATCTGAGCAACCTACAAATGAAAAAAAAAATCCACTTACCTGGGGCTTCCTCCAGCCCCTGCTAGCCGTCATCCAGCCATACTGTTCCCTCGCCGCAGCTCAGCTCCACGCTGGTGATCCAGAGTCCCCCCTTGTGCAAGATGTCCACTGCGCTTGCGCAAGCACCTCTCAGACCTGCACTGACGTCATCCGGACTGTACTGCGCAGGCGCAGTAGTTCTGCGCCTGCGCAGTACTGCCCGGATGATGTTAGTGCGACTCAGTGAGCCGCCCAGGTGAGCACAGGAAGGGTACCGGGAGCCACCGGAGCTGCGGCAAGGGCACAGAACGGCTGCCAGGGGCTGGAGGAAGCCCAAGGTAAGTGGATTTTTTATTTTTAGATTGCTCTGACCTTCCATTTAAATGCACAATTATCAGATAACTTTTGTTGTTGAAACAAACCAAAAAGTTGTTTGCTATTGTTCAAACAACTGATAAGACGCAGCTCAAGTCAATCCAACAGTTTTTGGTTGACTAGAGCTGCGTCTTATCAGTTGTTTGAACAATAGCAAACAACTTTTTTGGTTTGTTTCAACAACAAAACTTGTTTGATAATTGTGCATTTTAAAGACTTTTGCTGAGCGTGTATGAGCCTTTAATGTCAAGTGTTTTAATATCAAATTATGACACAAAGCAATACTATGCAAGATAAATAGATCACATAATTATTTGTCCACACAGGTTGTCTTGTCAGTTCTGTTTCCTGTTGCCTATTCTGGTCATTATCGGCGTAATATGAACTATTTACCCTTTGAACTATTTAGTACTAAAATCTTATCAGCAGGGTTTTATCAGTCAGGTATAAGTGTTTTTAGCTTCCATGCACTTAAACTTAAACAAGCGGTTTAACAAGCACATTTGCATAGACAAGAAAAGACGCAGAACATTTAAATTGCGCTTTTCTTCCAGGAGACTCAAAGCAACAGAGCTGCAGCCACTAGGGCATGCTCAGTAGGCCGTAGCAGTGTTAGGGAGTTTTGCCCGGGGACACATTACTGAGTAGGTGCTGGCTTACTGAACAGGAAGAGATGAGATTCAACCCTGGTTTCCTTTGTCAGAGACCGAGCCTTTAACCAGTACACTATCCAGCCACAACAACTAGCAAGTGTACCTGTGATTATCTCATTATGACACATGTCACTTCAGGTATGCTTTAAAAGTTAATTAGCTTGTACATCTGAATTCAAATACAAAGCAGCTCAATACTGACCGAGACAGAGAATGTTATGATTGGGATTGTCAGAGCTCCCTATAAAGTCATTTTGTACTATCCATGGTGCTTTATACCACTTAAGGCCCATGGGCTTAAACCCCCCTAGTTACAAATTAGGCCACTGTAGCTTTAAGGGTCGCTGCAGAGACGTACAACTCGGCACACAAGCGATCCCCCCCCCCCCCCCCCCCACACACACACACTTTTCTGTCCACCAACAGAGTTTCTGTTGGTGGGCTCTGATTGGTGCTGGAGTGTTTATTATTTTATTTTTTTACAAATATTTATCTCTTTATTTTTATAATAAACAATGCTATTTATTTACTTATTTTTTTTAACCCACCCTCCCTCTCTCCCCGGCCAGCCAATCAGCGTGATTGGCTGTCATAGTCTTCAGCCTATGACAGCGGATTGCTTCTCTGACGCCCAGGGGGACAGCTGTGTCACACAGCTGTCCCCAGTACAGCGCTGCCTTAAATCGCAGTGCTGTACAGAGTAAATAGACGGCGGTGTCTCCTAGCGGCGATCGCTGCTGGGAGACTGATGATGGAGCTGAGCTCCATCATTCAAGTGGAGATGCATGCGGATCGGTGCGCGCAATCTCCTGCAAAACCCCGCCCCAGGACTTCACGCCAATTGGTGCGGAGCGGTCTTGGGGCAGCCGCCGCGTTCATGCCTATCGGCGTTACGTGGTCGGCAACTAGTTAAAGGAGTCATCAGGGTAAATTAATAAAATAAGTGCTACTTACCGGGGGGCTTCCTCCAACCCCAAGCTACCAGCATTTCCCTTGCCGCAGCTCTGCAGTCAGCCATTCGCCGCAGCTCCGTCCTGGTCCCCGGCCCTGACGTCATCGCCGGGGACCGGGACGGAGCTGCGGCGAGGGACATGCTGGGAGCTTGGGGCTGGAGGAAGCCCCCGGTAAGTAGTACTTATTTTATTAATTTTTCCCCTGATGACTCCTTTACGCTATTCACGGTCAAAGCTTCTTACCAGTCATTCAGCTTGTGCAGGTGTGGAAAACATGCAACCATTGTTCCTGATCTGTGCAGTTAATTAGCCACTGAGGTAGAGAACGGTAGCTAGGCTGTAGTGAAAACTGGTGCTAGATAGAGTGCAGATTTCAGACTAGAATCGTCCATCAACTTGGGCTGTCAGTTTTGGAAAATCATAGCCAGCTGCAAACCATTTGTTTACAGCAAATTCATAGCAAAATTTAAATAAGAGTGAAAATTCAGTTTAGTGTTAGCGTAAAGCTACATACACACAGTAAACTTGCATCACCTTAACTAGTTAAGGACCGCAGTGATTGAGATCTACGCCCTGTATTGGTGGGCTCCTGGCTGGCAGGGCGTAGATCTCAATCACTGTCCGCAGCGCGCATCCGCCGTTTCCGCTGCTCTATGCCGATCGCGCCGCTCAAACCCGATGATTCTCGCCGCATCTCACAGGCTCTGCCTGTCTCTATGACGGCAGTCATGTGAGCGGGTCAGGAGCCGATTTCATTGGCTTCTGGCCCTGTCTTTCAATGTAAGCCGTTCCCATTGGCTTACATTGAAAAACAGGGTCAGGAGCCAATGAAAGCGGCTCCTGACCGGCTCACATGACTCTGCCATCATAGAGACGGCAGAGTCTATGTCCTGGGGGTCTCGGCGAGCGGCGATGACGGCGGTTGCGGCGGGTATGTGCGGCGATTCGTCGGGATTGGACGAGCGGTCTCTGATCTTTAAGTGCCCAGAGACTGCTGGTCCTTAAATGGCTAAAGGAATGTACAAATTACAATCAATTGTGTGTACTACACTGGTTCCCTATCAGGATCAGTTTCAAAATTTTGTGCCTAGCCTACAAATACGGTATGTACACAACCTACCTGCCCAACCTACATCTGAGCTTGTCCAGAAGATATATACCCGCCCCTTTCGGTCCTCAAATGACCTCCACCTAAAAGCCCTGTGCATTTCTCACTCCCATGCGTGCCTGCAGGACTCCTCAAGAGCCGTGCCCACCCTATGGAACTGTCTTCCACCCCCCAGACCCCTCTGCCTAATATGTTGCCGCTTTATAAATAATAAGACATCACCTACTTTGTCTTTAGCAATCTGCTGTGTTGGAAAATCCTCAGTTGCATAGCCGGCCTTTGACCTGAGCAACTGGAGCGGTCGCTCAGGGCGCCGGCTTCCAAGGGGGCGCCTATAGCTGGTCACCTATACTGAGGGTACCTACACCTGACTTCCTATATTCGGGGTACCTATGCTTGGCTACCTATACTGAGGGCACCTGCACATGAGGTCCTATACTGGGGGCACCTATACCTGGCTACCTACCTATACTTACAGTAGTCTGAGGGCATTTTATTGGGGGTGGGCGCACTGCGGCTATAACGCATGGTACAAATTGTCGGCGCTGTGCTAGCATTCCAATTGGGGAGGGGAACCTAACTGTCCCACTGATTGTTTTTATTAATATTCCTGAAATGTTCTAGCCTTCATTTTTAAATGTATTCAGGATAATGCTCTCTTTCCATCCATTTTGTGGTTATTAGTATTTTTCTATTATACATATGTGATGTGTAACGGAGATCTGAGCATTTGGCGTGATGTGTCAGAACTTCAAAAAGGTTGGGAACCACTGTCCTAGGAGATAACTCAGGAGAAAAGGTGAATTGTATATGGGTCTGTGTGTGTGCGTGCGCGCAAAGAGGATGGGGGGGGGGCACAAAAATCAGGTTTCGCTCAGGGCGCTGGGAAACCTACGGCCAGCCCTGCTCAATTGATCATTATTTTCTTCCTACTGCTCCTACTAGTGCCCCGTTTTAGTAGTACACTTCACCCTCTCTAATTCTCAATTAACCTGCAGCAGAAGTGTCCTGTAATGCCCCCTGTTCTGTTCTTCATTATAGAAGTAACTTTTGATGCCACTGTTGCACCCGCCTTTACTTGTTGGCAAAATTGTTGAGGGATGTGGTGAAAATACAATAAAAATGGGAGGGGAGTAGAGGAGAAATTCACAGATCATAGGCAGGGCCGGCGCTACCATAGAGGCAAAGGAGGCAGCTGCCCCAGGGCCCCAGAGCTTGTAGGGGCCCCCAGTGGCTACAAGAGGAAAAAAAATTCAAATCGACCTTATAGTTTTTGAGAAAATTGATTTTAAAGTTTCAAAGGAAAAAAAATACACATTTAAAAACCAGACGAATTTAATGCTCAATAGCAAATCCACCTTAAATTCTAGAAACCCTAAATCTGCAGGATATGTTAAGGAGATCATTGGGAATAAGAGGAAAAAACAATTTTTCAAAAAGATCTTATAGTTTATGAGAAAATCGATTTTAAAGTTTTGAAGGAAAAAAGTATACTTTTAAATGTGGTAAATGTCACTTTTAGTACCTAACGGTAGTGTAATTTTACATGTATCAAAAGAAAGAGCAATAAATTTCCTGACGGGGTTTCCAGGGAGTCCATACGCAGCCGCAGCACTTTGGCCAGGGATCGTTATACAGCCGCAATATGGCTGTATGAAGATCCCTGGCATTTTTTTCCTATTTTCCCCCCAAAAAATTTATGTTTAGAGTGTAGGAATTTTTTTTTTTAATTATGTGGGGGGGTCGCCCCTCCTAAAACTTTTTAACCCCTTGTCCCCCATGCAGGCTGGGGTAGCCAGAATGTGGAGCTCCGACCGATTGGGGCTTCAAACCCTGACTATACCAGCTGCAAAAAAGGTCCCTTAATGCCAATTTTTGCTCCGGGGTATCTGTTGGGGGCCCCATTGTTGCTTAAACCGGCCCTGATCATAGGTACCTTCCCCATGGATTACCACTTTTGTGGTTACTGCAAGGTCTCTTTAAATAGCACCCCCTCCCATACCTTAATAGCAGAGCACAAATATCTGCTGAAGCACCAAGTCCTCTCCTCTTCTTCACTGCAGTCTATTACCGTGCAGATGTGTCTTTCCGTAGGCTCCCAATCAGGGCTGGGGCGTTGGAGTTGAGGAGACAGAGGTGTCATGAACTGAGGAGTCGGAGTTGTAGTCTGATGATTATTGCAGGGAAGAAGAGAAGATGCAGCAGTGGAGTAGGTATTTGTGCTCTGCTACATGCTCTGTTATTAAGATGGGGCCCGACACTAGCACCGCCCCCTAGATTTTGATGCTTGGTGATTCAGGTGGCTGTATAAAGGGAAAAAACGTGCACTGTCAAATTTTAAGTTAGTCACTAGTACCGAGATCAAACATATCCATTGCAAGAACCAGAAGTCTGGCCAGTACGTGAAGTGGCCAAGTGATATGGCCAATATGCAAACATTCTTACTTTATCAGACTATGGCCAGTTAAAATGCAAAATGACCAGACCTGGCAAGCCAATTCCCAAATGTGGTTTCCTGCAAAAATGAGTTCAGCAGGCATCTGCACATTCCTCTCCGCATTCCTTTCTCTCGCTCCACACTGATTCATGGCACAGTCCACACCCTCCGTCTCCCACTCTAGAGGTGCAGAGCGGAAGATAGCTGGTGCGGACAGTGGTAGCATGCAGAGGGAAAAAAGAGGGGATGAGAGGAGGCATGGGACATGGAGCAATGCCATTGAACTTTCTTCGGACTTGGCCAAGTCCAGTTATTTGGCTTTTTGGCTGGCCAAAGTCTGATAAAGAAGAGTTCTTCACCTTATGGCGACATCACTCTACGCCACTTTACGTATTGGCCGGCCTGATCCCAAAGTGGCCAACTTCAGAATCTGGCAGTGACATGTATAAAATATTTAAGGATTAGCTTAAAGGGCATGTCTGAGGACTAAAACAAAAAATAAAATCTACTTTACCCGGGGCTTCTCCAGCCCCTAGCAGCTGTCCTATGCCCTCGCCGCAGCTCTGGAGTCCCAAGATCCCCTCCGTTGGAGATGCTGACCTCGCTAGGTCAGCATCCACTGCGCCTGTGCGAGCCCCGCTGGTATGACCTCGCTCACGTGGTATGGAGTGTTCTGTGCAGGTGCAGAAGTACTGCGCCTGTGCACAGCGCTCCCAATCGCCACTCACATGTCCATTTGGTTCCGTCACATAATTGCTCTGCTTGGTCCCTCGTACACAGCCCAGAGGTCGGTAGGGGCATGGGGTTCCCCATAGAGGACAAACGACCAATGCTCCCTAGTAACAGGGATAATTTTCATTAGTCATCCATGAACATATGAGAATCCTCCTGTTGCTGAGGATTCTCATTGGTCTTTTGCAACCCTATGGGGATCCCCATGCTGCCTGGCACTAATCTGTGTTCTGGACCAAGGGGAGGAGTCAGCAGCATTGGAAATGGGGAGACCCTTATTTGTGTGATGGGGGCAATCAAAGCGGGTGAAGTGGACGTGGCGGACAGCCTAGTGAGTGCAGACAATGCCTGTTTTCATAGGCTTTCATTGCGCACATTTTCCAGGCCGTTACTGAAAAATGAGCAAGTTCAGACTCTGTGTTCCGTTTACTGCTGGAAAACTGATAAGTGGACCCTCTTTTTAACATTAGGATCTGCTTCCTGCGCTGAGCGGAGCTTAAAAAATGTCCCAGGTACAGGTACGTTTTTTAAACAAGTGGGAACCGACCTTTATGGTGCGCTAATGGATCAGAGTGTGAAAATAAGGATTTATTAAACCAATCCAAAAAACCAAGTGCAGATTTTGGGGCGTGGAGTAAGGAGCTGGCTGATCCTGATATAGGTAATAAGATACTTGTGGGCCTGGAAGTTTACAGAAAACTAATGTTAGGAGAATCGTGGAGGGAATCTCACCTCAAATGTATTCACAGGGCAAAATATGCCTTTAACATAAGATACACTAACCCCCCTTATAATCCAAATTGCCCCAAATGTCACCTATCCAAAGCTAATCTTCTTCATTGTACATGGTTGTGCCCATATATAAAAGTCTACTGGAACCAAGTGCTAGAATATATTCACCAAATGTGTAAAACAAAGATAGAGCTAGACCCATCTCTATTACTTTTCAACTACTACGCACCCAGTGTTAGCTCAAATACGGATTCCAGGCAACCAGTAAGGGGCATTGGCCCTGTACCTCATATTGTTATCAGTGCAGCCAGAAAAGTTATTTTCAACAAATGGATTTATGCATCAGTACCAACTATATGGGACGTTGAAGAGGAGCTGACTCATCTGTTCAACCTGGACAAATTAGATGCCTTAATTCATAAGGAAAAACGGACCAAACACTTTTTCAAAACCTGGAAAGCCTCTATTCTGGACACCCATTCCACAGTTGAAAAGAATACACTGGATGGTACTGCACAGCCCAATTGGAGGGATCGCTGGGGAGACTTGAGATCACAAACGGATTTTCATAATCTATTTTCTTTTACTTTCATGAGTTGCTATCAGAAACAGTTAACTGGAACTTCACATTTTCAAGAGACTCTTTTTGACCCATATAGGGATGAGAGATTGACCAAGGGGAGGGGGGTGGCGTTAGAAGTCTAGGGGAATGGGTTGTTTTTGGTAGGAGGGTAAATTGCATGGTATTCATCACTATCTCTGATACTCTCGATATTGTTATGTTCCAAGCACTTACCCGGTATGATCGCAGGCTTTTACACCTGCTATTTTCTTAAAAAACAAATAAAATATGTTTAAAAAAAAAAAAAAACACATGTACAGGGCTTGTCGCCTGGAAAAGGGGTGAGGCGTTGGGGGGTATCAGGAGCCGCAACATTTTTGGTGCTACTCCAGCAGGAAACATCATAGGGAAATTTTACTAATGTGATTGGGTGAACAGCACCCTCTCAAACGGCTAGGTTTCAGATAGGTTGTAGTAAACTTTGCCCACACAATTCGGCCAATTCCAATGCTTTGTGTTGTAGAGCAGGGGTCCCCAACCTTTTTCAGTCCGGGGACCACTATCCAGACCAGACTTCTCTCTGGGCCCCGCGCGGTTGTTGTTTGGGTGGTGGGGTTGCGTTTCGCGTGGTGGAGTCAGGGTTCGCGGGGGGGGGGGGGGGGGAGGGGGTTGGTGTTGGGGTTAGCAGCACCCCCGGATCCCATTTGGAGTGTATAGATAGGTAGGTAGCCACCAGGTATAAGTGCCCCACGTATAGGGTATCTAGGTATAGTTGCCCCAGTATCCCAGTATAGTTACCTCAGTATAGCTAGCATAGTTGCCCCTGTATAACTAATATAGTTGCCCCTGTATAACTAATATAGTTGCCCCTGCATTGCTAGTATAGTTGCCCCGTATAGCTAGTATAGTTGCCCCTGTATAGCTAGTATAGTTGCCCCTGTATAACTAGTATAGTTGCCCCTGTATAACTAATGTAGTTGCCCCTTTATAGCTAGTATAGTTGCCCCTGTATAGCTAGTATGGTTGCCCCTGTATAGCTAGTATAGTTGCCCTTGCATAACTAATGTAGTTGCCCCTGTATAGCCAGTATAGTTGCCCTTGTATAACTAGTATAGTTGCCCCTGTATAACTAGTATAGTTGCCCCTGTATAACTAATGTAGTTGCCCCTGTATTGCTAGTATAGTTACCCCGTTTAGCTAGTATAGTTGCCCCTGTATAGCTAGTACAGTTGTCTCTGTATAGCTAGTATAGTTGTCCCTGTATAGCTAGTATAGTTGCCCCTGTATAGCTAGTATAGTTGCCCCTGTATAACTAATGTAGTTGCCCCTGTATAGCTAGTATAGTTGCCCCTGTATAACTAATGTAGTTGCCCCTTTATAGCTAGTATAGTTGCCCCTGTATAGCTAGTATGGTTGCCCCTGTATTGCTAGTATAGTTGCCCTTGTATTGCTAGTATTTTTGCCCCTTTCTAGCTAGTATAGTTCCCCCGTATAGTTTCATATAGGGCTTGATTCACAAAGCCGTGCAAACTGTTTAGCACGGGTGTTCTAAACAGTTAGCACATGAAGTGCCGTTCGCGGACTTTTGCGCTTGCAAAGTGCTGCGAGTCGCGTGATCGCGGACTTTTGCACGCACAATTTGCCACGATCGCGCGAATTGCGGCACTTTTGCGCGCGCAAAAGTCCGCGAACGGCACTTCACGTGCTAACTGTTTAGCACACCCGTGCTAAACAGTTTGCACGGCTTTGTGAATCAAGCCCTATATGAAACTGGAGTGCCCAGGGCCGGCCCTAGACTTTTTGCCGCCTGAGGCAAATTTAGAAAAAATAGCCACCCCCATCCGCCGAGCCGGGGGGGTAGCGGGCAGGACGGGGGTATTGGGCCTAGCGGTGGGGAGGGGGGTCGGCGTGCGCTCCACTGACGTCATTTCCTGCAACGCCGCCCACTGTATTGTAAGTGGACGGTGTTGCAGGAAGTGACGTCAGTGGAGCGCACGCTGGAACGCGGAAAAGGTGAGTCCTCCCCGCCCGTGCCTCTTACTATCGGCTGCTTCCTAACTATTTACAGCTGGAGGGGAGCGCAAATCGGGGGACCCAGGCAAGGGAAGGGGGGTCCGACCCCCCTCCACACTGCTAGGCACCATTACCCCCGTCCTGCCCGCTACCCCTCCGGCTCGGCGGCCGGCCCCCCGCACCCACGGACGGGCAGGTGCCGCCCCTAGAAGTTTGCCGCCTTGGGCAAACGTTTCACCCCGCCTCATGAGCGGGCCAGCCCTGGGAGTGCCTCTGCCAAAAGATTTAGCTAGTCTATTTTAGGGGACCCAGCAGTAAACCTCATAGGGAACAGTTCTCCAATCATGGCAGGGGCACTCCAGTTTCATATAGTGTGTGTAGGAGGCTTTATGCTACACAGTGTGTGTAGGAGGCTTTATGCCCCCCCCCCCCCCCCCCCCCCGTGGCGCACCTAATGAAAATAATCACAATGCAGCAGCATTTCACCATAAAATAATCATATTACAGTAGTGGTTCAGTGGGGCAGCGTTTCACCAGAAAAATACACATAGGCAGGGCTCCACTTTCATGAGGCACAAAGGGGGACAGGAGAAAGCACAAAGGGGGACAGAAGGAGACACAGGGGGACTGAATAAGGCACACAGGGTGACATAGGGAGGCACAGGGGGACAGAAGGAGGCATTAGGCTCAGAAGAAGTCACAAGGGAGGACAGAAGGAGGCACAAGGGAACAGAAGGAGGCACACAGGGGGACAGAAGGAGGCACAATGGGCGACAAAAAGAGGCACAATGGGCAACAAAAAAATGAGGGACAGGGGGACTGAATAAGGCACACAGGGTGACATAGGGAGGCACAGGGGGATAGAAGAAGGCATGAGGGTCAGAAGAAGTCACAAAGGAGGAAAGAAGGAGGCACAGGAGGACAGAAGGAGGTACACAGAGGGGCAGCGGGTGGTACAGAGGGACAGAAGAAGGCATGAGGGCCAGAAGGAGGCACAAGAAAGGACAGAAGGAGGCACAGGGGGACTGAAGGAGGCACACAGGGGGACTGAAGGAGGCACACAGGGGGACAGAAGGAGGCACAAAGGGGGGCAGAAGTAGGCACAGTGGGGGACAGATTGAGACACAAAGGGGGACAAAAGGAGGCACAGGAGGAAAGAAGGGGGCACAGAGGGACTGAAGGAGGCACACAGAGGACAGAAGGAGACACAAAGGAGGCAGGAGGAGGCACGATGGGGGACAGAAAAAAGCACAAAGGGGGGCAGAAGGAGCCAGGAGGCACAGGAAGACAGTGGGAGGCACAAATGGGAACAGAAGGATGTACAAAGGGGGGCAGAAGGAGGCACAAAAGGGTGACAGAAGGAGGCACAGGGAGACAGAAGGAGACAGAGGGGAACAGACAGAGCCACAGGGAGACAGAAGAAGGCACAAAGGGGCACAGGGGGACAGAGGAATACACAAGGGACAGAGGTGGCACTTCGGGACTGAAGAGGCACATGGAGACAGAATGAGGCACAAAGGGAGACAGAAGGAGGTACATGAGGACAGAAGGGGCAGAGTGGGACTGAAGGAGGATCAGGGAGGCAGAGGTAGCACAGGGGGACAAAGAAAGGCACAAGGGGACATAAGGAGACACAGGGGGACAGAAGGAGGCAGAGGTGGCACAGGGGGGCTGAAGGAGGCACATGGAGACAGAAGGAGGCACAAAGGGAGACAGAAGTCAAACAGGGAGTCAGACATGGCACAAGGGACTGAAGGAGGCACAAGGAGACAGAAGGATGCAAAAAAGGGACAGAAGGAGGCACAAAAGGAACAGAAGGAGGCACAAAGGGGGGAAAAGGATGTACAAAGCAGAGAGGGACACAAGGGCAACTGCCTGCAACTTACGCTAAGCAGATGCAGCAGAAGCAAGTAATAGAACACACATGGGGCGTGGCTTAGCCAGGGCGTGGCTTCATCCAGGGGGCGTGACTTAATCCAGCAACATGGCGCCCCCGGGACCAATGGCACTCCAGACAATGGCCTGTACTGCCTATGCCTAGAGGCTCCCCTGTTAAGCAAAATGATTTAGTATTCTGGCTGAACTGGATGGCTGTAGGTCTTCAACCTAAAACTGTAACTGCTAAGAAAAGACAAGTTAAACATGCTGTACTGAACGTTTTTCCATTCATTTGCCCATACTGAAAGCTGGATATCTCAGTGATTTAACTGAACACTTTGGGGTTAATTTAAGCTAACAAAGGTGTTTGTGATGAAGTGCAGGAAAACAGGAGGCCCTGCCAGTCTCTCACACAAGTCAGAAAGCAGCCCTCCTGGAGTCTAGGGACTGTCAAAAACTTTTCAACTTTTTAATGCCTTATCCACACATGCAGACATTATAACAATGGGGAGAGACCAGACAGATATTTGCCCAGGGACCCTCCGGGCAAGCTCTGCATCATGCTGTGTATATTTACAAGCTTGCCTGCCCTCTAATTGCACTTTTATCAGCTAGCCTAGTGTTTCACATTGCCTTACAACAACAAACCTGAATACACCAGACCTGCCATAAATCACTGAATGAAAGGCTGTCTGGGGGGAGATTGCCCCCTTCCCCCCTGGCCAGTCTGTGCCTGACTCACACACTGAACAAAGGGGCTCTTCTTCAGCTCAGCTCCCTCTGTGTTCAGCTCCCTTCACCCGGACATTTCAAAAACCCGGGAGGACAGCCGGACAGGTCGTAAAAAGTGGACCTGTCCGGGCAAAAGAGGACGCCTGGTCAGCCTACACTATATGAAACTGGAGTGCCCCTGCCATGATTGGAGAACTGTTCCCTTTGAGCAGAGCAGGGACAAGGTCCTCCAGCACCCAAGGCTGAGACACCAAAGTGCGCCCCTCCATCCCTTCCACCCCAGCTGTCACACACTGATTGCTATTAGACTAAGAGGGCCACAGGGCCCACAACCTCCCCAACACCTTAATATCTAGTTATCTCCTACACTGCGCCCTGAGGCTGGAGCCTCCCCAGCCTATGCCTCGGCCCTGCCTATGAGGTTTACTGCTGGGTCCCCTAAAATAGACTAGCTACATTTTTTGGCAGGGGCACTCCAGTTTCAAATATTGCTTGATTCACAAAGCCGTGCAAACTGTTTAGCATGGGTGTGCTAAACAGTTAGCACGTGAAGTGCCGTTTGCGGACTTTTGCGCGTGCAAAGTGCCGCGATTGCGGACTTTTGCGCACGCAATTTGCTGCGATCGCGCGAATCGCGGCACTTCACGTGCTAACGGTTTAGCACACCCGTGCTAAACAGTTTGCATGGCTTTGTTAATCAAGCCCTATATGAAACTGGAGTGCCCCTGCCCAAAAATTTTGCTAGTCTATTTTAGGGGACCCAGCAGTAAACCTCATAGCGAACAGTTCTCCAATCATGGAGAATGGCTCATGCACCATTGTTTTTAATTATTTAATTATTTTTGTTTTTAATTATTGTAGTATCCCATGCAGTTTAGTTAGGAGGGGGGCAGATGAGAGGGAATATCCTGCACGCTGGTGCCCCCTGCTGGTCATATAGCCATTGTCTATATGCAACTTAAGCCCTCTCCAACTAATTGGCTGACTTGCTCAGCTTCTGCTTGATTATCACTGCAAGCTAGGTGTATTATGTGTGCACTTCTCATTGGCTTATAAGCAGCCTGCAGGCTTTATAAAGCAGCAGAGAACTGTTTGGGAGTGAGTTTCTCCACTTGTGTGTTTGGTAAGTTTTAGAGCAGTAGGAGACAGGCCTTGGAGGTGGCAGCTCCAAGGTTTTGGCTGCGCTCACATATGGTGTTAGATGCTGGTTCTGGGGCCCCGGGCAGTGAGAGTTCCCGGGGCCCCAGGCTGGCTCATGCACCATTGTTTTTAATTATTGTAGTATCCCATGCAGTTTAGTTAGGAGGGGGGCAGATGAGAGGGAATATCCTGCACGCTGGTGCCCCCTGCTGGTCATATAGCCATTGGCTTCAATTCATCAAAGGGTGTTCGATAACAAAACCCCAGTCCTTAAAATACCGCATTCGGTATTTTACACTTCACTGTGCTAATTCATCAATATTTTCCCATGTGCGGTAGAGGTTCGTTAAGTTACCGAACTACTAGGCTTCAATTCATCAAAGGCTGTTCGATAACAGCAGAGTGGTGCAGAGCAGCTTGGAATGTCCCTGTGTTGTTACAAGCTGATAACAATAGAAGGCATCCAGACATCCCTTTAGATGTAAAGGTGTTATAGTTACTGTTACTTGTACTGCCTCTGCAGCTCTGCATCTGTCCATCAGTCTTTCTTAACATTTTATTTATTTGCCACAACGTAGATGAACTTCCTGGAGACATTACAAATGCCATGCTTGGTGATTTCACCACCAGCATCTTTGCATTATCAAACAGGGCCTGAAAGGGTTACACCACCGAAGGGAATCTGGGGATATATTTTGACCCGTTCTCTCTGCTCACTGCTTGGGGGGTCTGAAAGCTTTGTGTGGAGAAGCCTGTGTGACCTATCAGCAGCACTTGCAGGAGAACATGGGCTGTTTCTATTGGCTGCCTGCTCCTGCTAATCATGAAAACATTCACACAGAAGGCTTTCGAAGCCTGTAACGACAGGGGAGAGCTTGAGATAAACACCGAATGTGTTAGCGAATGTGGGAACCTTGATGAATTAACATTTGTTGAGTACATGTCGGTAATTTATCTCATTGCTGTGTCATTTCAGCTTCTCATTCGGTAACAGCTTTGATGAATTAACATTTTCTAAAGTGCTCCCTTAAGTCAGCTGTTTTTAGCATTACCGAATGCGGTAATGCTTGATGAATTGAAGCCATTGTCTATATGCAACTGAAGCCCTCTCCAACTAATTGGCTGACTTGCTCAGCTTCTGCTTGATTATCACTGCAAGCTAGGTGTATTATGTGTGCACTTCTCATTGGCTTATAAGCAGCCTGCAGGCTTTATAAAGCAGCAGAGAACTGTTTGGGAGTGAGTTTCTCCACTTGTGTGTTTGGTAAGTTTTAGAGCAGTAGGAGACAGGCCTTGGAGGTGGCAGCTCCAAGGTTTTGGTTGCGCTCACATATGGTGTTAGATGCTGGTTCTGGGGCCCCGGGCAGTGAGAGTTCCCGGGGCCCCAGGCTGGCTCATGCACCATTGTTTTTAACAGTTCTCCAATCATGGCAGGGGCACTCCAGTTTCATATAGTGTGTGTAGGAGGCTTTATGCTAGGTAAACGATAATTTTTTTTTCTGACAGATTTGTTGATCAGAATTCAGAAATGTTGGAAATAATCGATCTGATAGTAAATCTGTCAGAAAATTGCATTGTGTGCACCTAGTATTAGAAACTGATTGTTTACCAGATTTAACAAAATTGCATAGTGTATGCCTCGCATTACAATAAATATATGTTATATACGTTTTTAATCTCCTCTTTTCTACTGTTAGCTCTTCTGCATGTTGCGCTTTCATTGTGTTGCATTGTATGCCTGGCTTTGTGGTTACTGGCCTTATGGTAAAGACAGATATCAGTTTACGGGAAGAAAGTGTCACACTTCTCATGTGAGATCTTGGAAAGAGGAAATTCTGCAAGAGGCAGGCTGCGCGTCCCATGATGCACCGGGAGCAGATCAACCTCTAGGCCGATGCTGTCCACGGTCCAGCCCGTCTGGTGGTGGTTGAATAGAGGGCTAGCCCACTAACCCAAGGGGCGAGTGGTGCTGCTCCGTGGAAGTGACGTGTGCACGGCTGAGCAGCGCCTCCAGGAGGTTCCTGTGTGTCTGAGCGGAAGAAGTGGAGCTGGAGAAGCAGCGGCAGTATGGAAGATCACAGGTATCCTGGCCGTTATGTGCTGTCTCCTCCTTCTCCTGGGGGGACTGCCCGGGGCTGCAGGTCCATCACAATGCTCAGCCTGACCTTCTCTATTCATCTGTGCAGCCTTGGCTCAACTGCATTCATGGAAATCCCTGTCCCCCAGCAATACGTGTCACTAATAGTCAGTCACACACATAGGTGCATAACCAGTAGCAGCCAGTCACACTCATCTGTACAAGTCATACATTACACTTATCACAGGCTTTACTCCAATCCCTAACAAAACGTTGGGCTTTTTTTTTTTTTTTTTACAAGGAAGGATCCCTACTGAGCTAAATCTGTGATGATGTTGTGGAAAATTATTATGGGCAGTGTGGTGTGGTGAAACGTTTTTGCAACTTTATAAGATTATTTATAGGTATTAGTATCAGAAAGTGCAACCTAACCATTGACTTAAAGGTATTAGCATCAGGAAATGCAACCCAATCTAACCCTATTCTTAAGGGGCCCATACACTGGTTGATTTCAGCCATCGATAGATCGATTGATTCTATAGAATCAATCGGAATTCGATTCTATCAAATTCCCTATTCGATCGGTTTGCGGCCGATTTTGATAGATTTCGATCGATTTAATCTATCTGACAGAGTGGAAAATCTAGGTCAATCTGCTGCTGGCAGCAGATCAATGGCCCATAGAGTTGCATTGGATCTAATGGTCCAGTAATGCATTTAGATAATTTCCAATAGATTTAATTCTGAAATTTATTGGAAATCTATTCCTAGTGTGTGGCACACATCAGATAGATTCCTGTCAGATTGGACTTGACCGGCATCTGACAGAAATCTATCTGATGTTTGAATCTGCTACAAATCTGCAAGTGTATGGCCACCTTTACACAGAACCCTCCTCTGCCGACTGCCGAGCAAATAACCCCCTGGAGGGAATTAAAAACTGTCAATTTAAAATTATTACAGCTGGGAAAAGTGAAAGATAGTGCACACACATGCACAGTTATGCACAGTCCGGCAAGTTGAAAAATCTTATGAGTCGCAATATCTTTCACCACAGTGGCACCTTAGTAAGTTTTCTATGCTGTTATAGAACAATGTACAGGAACATAGTCATTCCACTTTTGCACATTAAAGTGTTGTCTGTGAGTTTAGCTCAAAAGGGGGCTACTGAAAACATTGCTTTCAATAAAGTTCCTTCATTTGTGAAGGCCCTTTCTCACTAGCTAACGCACGCCATGAAGCCAGGAAGCTGCACTTTAATGGGTATCGGCAGGCGCTAGTTCTAATTCACCCAACAGGAAATCGCTTGCCTTGTGCGATTAAATGTTCCACGAGGCATTAAAACCTAACGGTCTGGAATGCTTTAACTAATGCGAATGGTAACATGAAAGTCAATAGACTTTCATGTTACTTTACTTGTTGCATCCTATGTGTGGTCTGTCAGAAGGGACGGCACAGCTCCTAGTGTGAAAGGAGCCTGATAGTAGGGCTTTGGCTCGGAACAAAAATCATCCAACTCCGACTCCCCAGTTTGTGAAACCACCGACTCCAACTACTCAAAATTGCTCCAACTCTGACTCCCCAGCCCTGCCTGATAGCCAGGTCAAGTAAGTATGTGACTCGTAGGTGCCCATTGATGTGATACATTGGTCAGCTGAAATGGCCATTATCAATGATTTTTATCCAGCCACATGTTGCAGGAACAATTGTTTATACACCTGGGGATGTGTGCTGATTCTGACTTTGATTTTAACAGGTTTTTACTGTACAGGTAAAGTCATATTCCCCTGAGTAGAGCAGGAACTTTGAGGCAAATCAGATTCAGTAACTCACCTGAAGCTAGTTCATTAGCTGTCCAAATCTGATTAGCTTCATTCAAAGTCCTGGTTTACTTTAGGGGAGTAATGGTGCCCATACATGGTACAATTTTTTTTATTAGATAATATTGTTTGATTATTCCGTTACATCTAAAAAATTGCAGCATTTCCAACATGTCCAATTGGATTTTTATTAAAAAACAAAACAAATGCATAATCGTTCGTTTTTCCTGATTCATAAAAAAAAATTCCTTTCGACTTTCATTTGATACGATTGTTTTGGTCGAATAAACGGGAAAATCAAACTTATTTTATTGTACAGTGTATGGGCACCATTAGGCAGGGGTCACACTTAACGCATGCGGGGAAAAAAAACTTGCTGCAGGCCACATAATATTGCACACCCCGTTCAAATTCCCATTGCCTACCATCAGCAGCAGGGCTGTTAAGTCGTGAAGAATATGCACCAGTTCCTGTCAGTCTGCACACAGCAATATTACTGCTGCTTCGTAGATCAACCCACTTGATTTTCTGACTACATGTGTCGAGTAAATAATATGCCTAGACTGGACCGAAATGCAGAGATGGCTGCTAGTGCAAAAATGGCATAACTCTCTATAGCTTAAAGTATAAAACATGTACATATACACAATAGTGGTATACATCCCACACGATCAGTCAGCATGATGGATGCTGTATGTGGAGGTGGAATACAACTGTGGTAGTAGGTGACACACATTTTGTGGCTTGTAGCGTTGGCTGCTTCTTCAGAGGCCCAACAAATCTTATAACCTTGTTACACTGAAAAGGAAAAAATACGCAGCTCAATAATAATCCAAGAAATGTTGTAACTACAATTCTGTGCAATTGATGGAAAAATGACCGGAGTAGGTGCGTCTGGCTGTGTTCTGTGTGTAATCTGGTGCTGACACCAAGTGTATTCATTCATGTAAATTTCAACATGAGTCATTTACAAAGATGATACATTGGCCTTCGATTTATAAAAGTGCTGTCAAGCGGGGAAACACCGCTGTCGGTATTTCCGCCTTCAGGGTGGTAATTCATAAAAATGTAGCTAGATGTGACAGGCGTGCGGAGATATTCCGCTGTAGGCAGGCGTTAGGCTGTCGGGAGACATGCGGAAACAGGAGAAGCAGGCGGAATCCCTCCGTGCGGTGTTCTCTCTGCAGCTGCTTGGGAGGTCTGTCCCATTCACTGCACTGTATTCCGCACGCTTCTCGCCACATCAGAGGTAGCGGTAATACCCGTCCGCATACCGCTACCTCTAATCTTTATGAATTGACTACTTGTTACTTTTGCTATGATAATCACCGCGCAAGGCGGTGATTTATCACTCTGCTCGCGAATGTCGGCTTTTCATGCGGAAAAAGCCTTTATGAATACAGATTTTGCTGTGTGGTCGGTAAAGTGAGCCGTTTTCAGCATTTCCGAATGCGGGAATGCTTTATGAATCGAGGCCATTGTTTGTACCTCCTGCTATAAATCTCACTTTTAGGTCCAGGATACACAGTTCTGGGCCTGCACATTTCTGTTCACATTTTCACATACTACTTGTTTTCAAGGGAGTGGAAACTTTGGATCTATGCTGTTTATTTTTCTTGATACGTTCAATTACACATTTATACCTTAGCGTTTACATTGTGAATACCATTTAACTACTGCAAACAGAATACAAGTGCCATGGCTGCAAATAACTGCATTTGTGCTTTCCTGTAAGTAGGCAATGCAGCAAGATATGAAAAAGGCTATTTTAATGTCATCACATTACAAAAATGACTTGAGATACCAATCTGTGTTTCTAGCAATCTTTTAATAAGTGGGAGTTCTATTTAAGTATTTTCATTATTTGTCCCCCACAGGCCAGTTCCATCACAAAACAGTGATGCAGGAGATGTGCCTTTGCCAAATCTGCGACCGCGACACCAAGATCTCATCCCTACGCCATTTGGTCCTGTAAGTACCATGAAAGCTGCATGCATAGAATCGATTAGGATAAAAGGAGAGTAAGTTGGTGTAGGGGGAATAAACAAGATGCCAACCATTATTACCATGATCAGTGTTCTCCCCAGGATATTTTAGCCGGTTAATCTTAGGAACACCAGGCTGTCATCACCTCCTCATCCTCCTCCTATGCTGTAAGGGCTCGTTCACATCTAGCCAACGCAAATGGCTGTGCGATCCGAACGCAGCGCATCCGATTGCACACCATCTGCGCCGCTCCCCGCTGCGCTGCTGATCCCATCCATTGACAGTGATGGGATCAGCTCTGCGGTGCAGGCAAAATGCAGGCAGCAGTACGCAAGCGCTTCCCAGCGCATCGTGCTGCTGCGCAGCGCAGTAGATGTGAACGGTAGAAGAGCAGTCTATGCTCTTCTGCCATTCCTGCGTTTCAGCACATCATACGCCTTTCCATGTCCGCACGGAAGCGCGTATGATGTGAACAAGGCCGGAGCAGAGTTGTGCCGGCTCTGCATTCCCCCGCTTGCGCCCCACCCGGCTACTTTTTCATGCAACCCAGTTTGAAAAAAAAAAACCTGGGGAAAACATGCATTATGTTTTTACTTATTTTAAAAGAATCATGATTAAAAGGGGATTAGTTACTTTGCACATCTAAGACCTTTCTTACAACACAGTTGTACAACCCATCTGAGGTTAGGTTAGGAAGTGTACCCGAGACGGTACGTAACACAGATTTGTTATGTGCATGCGCAGAAGACCCCGACTGATGCGCCTGAGCCAGTTTCCGGGGCTGATTGCCGCTGAACGGAGGCATTCGGAAGGACAGTGAGGGACTTCCGACATGCTTATGGGGCTGGAGGAAGCCCCGGGTAAGTAAAAAAAAATCTTTGTTCCGTGCCGTCTCTGGTTTCCTTCAAAGTGGAACTGTAATCGAGGATTGAACTTCATCCCAATCAGTAGCTGATACTCCCTTTATCATAAGAAATCTGTATGGCTGATATTGTGGTGAAACCCCTCACACAGTGTGATGTCAAGACCTAGGTCCTGACCATTTCCTGTCTGTGAGCCTTGTTGCATTGTGGGATATAACCGCTGTTTCCAACTGCCAAGCAACCAATATCTCCCCCTGTGCACGTGTAAATGTATAAAAAAAAACAAAAAACCTTTTAGCCTATCACAATGTTAATGGGTGTGGTTATACATAATGGCAGTTGGTGCTGTCTAGTTTTTTTCTTGTCTGCCAGTAGTAAAGATGATGACATTTAGGCTCATTGTGGATCAAACAACATGTACAAATTACATGGTAAATATCAATTATTTCTTGATCTCTTTTTTTTTCTATTTTTTTTTATTTTATTTTTCCCCTTTTAGCTAAAGTTCCTCATTCAATTAATAAGTTAAAGGACAACTGTAATGAGGAAGATATGGAGGTTGCCATATTTATTTCCTTTTAAACCATACCAGTTGCCTGGCTATCCTGCTGGTCTATTTGGCTGCAGTAGTGTCTGAATCACAACAGAAACAAGCATGCAGGTAATCTTGTCAGATCTGTCAATAATGTCAGAAACACCTAATATGCTGCATGCTTGTTAAGGTCTATGGCTAAAAGTTAGAGGCAGAGGACCAGCAGGATAGCCAGGCAACTGGTATTGTTTAAAACAAAATAAATATAGCTGCCTCCATATCCGTCTCGTTACAGTTGTCCTTTAAATCTATCTGCCAGTTTGTAGATGCTGCAGTTACAATGTTGTAATAATAACAAGAAAACCTGGATGAAGAATAGGATGGACTTTTTCAGGTAATAATCGATTATGGAAGAACTAGTCCATATTATTATTATTACCGTATTACTGGTATTATTATTATTATTACCGGTATACAGCTGTTTCCAACTGCCAAAAAAGAAAGCAGCATCTCCTTCCAATGACATCACCTGCCAGCAGTATGTAAATAAGGGAGAGGAAAGATTTTGCAACGGGCAAACACTGAATAAATCATTTATACATAATTATTGTAAAAATTAAGCACTTTTTTATTACATTATTTTCAGTAGAGTTCCTCTTTAACCACTTTACCACCAGGGGCAAAAGAAACACGTACCGCCGCTGTCTGCACTCCCACTTGCTCGTGCGCGTGCTCCCGCGCTCGTGCATGCCGCCCGCTCGCCCGGAGATCAATGAGCGGGAAAAACCGTTCCTGTTCGTTGATCTCAGCCCCTAGCAATGATCGGCTGCTTCTATGAGAAGCAGTGTGATCATTGTGAAGAAAAAAAAAGTTTCCCAACGTCCTGTAAGCGAACTTCCGATGCTTACAGGTCGCATGAACAAAAAAGTACTGTGGCCATCTTGTGGCCAAATAGTAAAACTACATCCAAAAACATTTTTCATAAATAAATACCTAGTTTTACATTATAAATTAACCCATTACCTCTCACACTGCCCAATTTTTTTTTTTTTTTGTAATAAAAAGAAAAAAAATTTACAATAAAAAAAAAAAAAAAAAAAAAAGTTACCTTAGGGACCGAACTCTTTAAATATTTATGTCAAGAGGGTATAACACTGTTACTTTATAAACTATGGGCTTGTAATTAGGGATGGACGCAAAACTGAAAAAAATGCACCTTTATTTCCAAATAAAATATTGGTGCTAAACATTGTGATAGGGACATAATTTAAACGGTGTAATAACTGGGGCAAATACAATACGTGGGTTTTAATTATGGAGGCATGTATTATTTTAAAACTACCGTATATACTCGCATATAAGCCGACCCGCATAAAGGCCGACCCCCCAACTTTTCCCTGAAAAACCAGGGGAAAATGATTGACCCCCATATAAGCCGGGGGTAGGAAATGCTGGCCGCCTTATTCCCCGAGTGTGTCCCAGTATAGCTAGTAAAGTGTCCAGTATGGGTAGGTAGTGCCCCAGTATAGCTAGTATAGTGCTCAGTATAGCTAGTATAGTGCTCAGTATAGCTAGTATAGTGCTCAGTATAGCTAGTATAGTGCTCAGTATAGCTAGTAAAGTGCCCCAGTTTAGCTAGTATAGTGCCCAGTACAGCTAGTATAGTGCTCAGTATAGCTAGTAAAGTGCCCCAGTTTAGCTAGTATAGTGCTCAGTATAGTGCTCAGTATAGCTAGTATAGTGCTCAGTATAGCTAGTATAGTGCCCCAGTTTAGCTAGTATAGTGCTCAGTATAGCTAGTATAGTGCTCAGTATAGCTAGTAAAGTGCCCCAGTATAGCTAGTATAGTGCTCATTATAGCTAGTATAGTGCTCAGTATAGCTAGTATAGTGCCCCAGTATAGCTAGTATAGTGCCCCAGTTTAGCTAGTATAGTGCTCAGTATAGCTAGTATAGTGCCCCAGTTTAGCTAGTATAGTGCTCAGTATAGCTAGTATAGTGCCCCAGTATAGCTAGTATAGTGCCCCAGTTTAGCTAGTATAGTGCTCAGTATAGCTAGTATAGTGCCCCAGTTTAGCTAGTATAGTGCTCAGTATAGCTAGTATAGTGCTCAGTATAGCTAGTATAGTGCCCCAGTTTAGCTAGTATAGTGCTCAGTATAGCGCTCAGTATAGCTAGTATAGCGCCCCAGTTTAGCTAGTATAGCGCTCAGTAAAGCTAGTTAAGTGCCCCAGTTTAGCCAGTACAGTCCCCGCTCCCCATGGCCGCCGCCGCTATTACCTGGCTGCATCTTCTATTTCAGTCTCCGTTCTTGTAAACATTCAGAGCAGCGCGCCCGGCGCTGCTACTGTGACGAGCGGCGAGCCAGGAAAGAGCGGTTCCCATAGTAACAGGACGCTCTTTCCTGCCTCGTCACAGTAGCAGCGCCGGGCGCGCTGCTCTGAATGTTTACAAGCACGGAGACTGAAATAGAAGATGCGGACAGGTAATAGCGGCGGCGGCCATGGGGGGAGCGGGGGACCCGCGGACCAGCGGAGGGGGGGACCCGCGGACCACCATGACTCGCATACAAGTCGAACCCCCAACTTTTGGCCCCCTTTTTGGGGGTCAAAAATTCGGCTTGTATGCGAGTATATACAGTATAATGGCCGCAAACTGAGAAACAATTAATTCCGTTTTTTTTTATTCTTCCTGTTAAAATGCATTTACAGTAAAGTAGCTCTTAGCAAAATGTACCACCCAAAGAAAGCCTAATTGGTGGCAGAAAAAACAAGATATAGGTCAGTTCATTGCGATAAGTAATTATAAAGTTATAGATGAATGGAGGGAGTGCTGAAAGGTGAAAATTGCTCTGGTGGTCAAGTGGTTAAAATTCACTTTTTCTCCAAAGTTTTCAATTAGGTGATATTTTCACACCGTATCAATAAAATAGATTAAAGCCATCAGCAAGCAAAAAAATACTCAAAATAATGTTGACAGTATTTTCACCTACTTTATGGTACTTTTTCAATTGCAAAGTGCTGAAAAGTTATTTTAGACAGAAGTTGAAAAATGATCTCCTAGAAAACTTGAGAGAACAAGTATATTGAATAAGGGCCAAGGTGAGGCAGACAAAATAGATTGCTGTTTTTCTTGCCATGAGGCCTGTGAGTTTTGTACAGTTTGCTCTAGCACAGTATTGTGTACTCAGGGAGCTATATGATAAGCTAAGAAGTTTGACTTCACTACCTAGAGTGTTACTGCCCTGAAACAAGCATGAAGGAGAGCAGTACATTGACTGCAGAGGCAGCCTTATAGTACAATCGGCCTGGGGCGAGTGTCATATGGTCTAGAGCCATAAGTGTAGGCCATATACCGTACCACCACACTCACGGGCTTGTCCGCCTCCAATGCAGTACGTCTTATTATTGTTTAAAAGTTACTGTTTGTTAGTGTGAGAGGTCTAATGCAAGTTTTATATCAACATAGTGTTATTTTTTTACCACAAGAGCAAAGAGTGCTTCAAACATCCCACCCCCTCCCATGCATCTGTTGTGCTCATGTGCATCTTTTGTCTCCCTTCGTATCCTCTATTACCCCTGTGCCACCTCTTGTCCCCCTCATCCCAACTCTTGTCCCCCCCTGTGCGTCTTTTGTCTCCGTGTCCCCTCTGTTACCCCTGTGCCTATGCCACGTTTTGTCTCTCTCGTGCCACCTCTTGTCCCCTCTGTGTGTCTCTTGTCTCTTAGTGTCCCCTCTGTTACCCCTGTGCCACCTCTGGTCCCCCTCATCCCAACTCTTGTCCCCCCATGCGTCTTTTTGTCTGCCTGTGTCCCCTCTGTTACCCCGGTGCCTGTGCCACGTCTTGTCTCTCTCGTGCCACTACTTGTCCCCCTTGTGCCCTCTCTGTTCCCCTTGTGAGAGCATTTGTGCCACCTCAGTCCCCTTCTGCCATAACTCACATGGCCCCGATCCACCGTCGATCATTGCGGCTCTCCTACTTGCCACTAAGCTCAGGTCACTATGGGTATTTCCACTGACGCCTGTGACATCATGACAGGCGCCGGCTGGCAGTAACTGTGGTGCCAGGACACTTTAGTGACAAGGACTGGCGCTGGATTGGGGCTATGTAAGTTATGGCAGATGGGGCCATGGTCTGGACGGAGCAGGGAGGGGGACAAGATGCAGAAGTCAGGGGCTGCGCAGCACAAGGTCGCCCAGCTTGGAGAAGCCCCCCTCTTAAGGGAGGCCCCAAGCGCATGGGCGTGCCCTGCTTGTACACTGGCGGCGCCCCTGCTCGCGGTGCCGGGCCCCCTTCAGCACGGGACCTGGGGCGATTGCCCCACTCGCCCCCCACCCCAAAGGTGTCACCGGTGACTATAATTTAGGAATCAATGGTTATCTGCTAGTGATTGATCCGCGACAATGTAACCAGTAGTAGACAAATGATCTCCATAAGGTGTAAGCATGATCTGTGTGGGAACACAACTGTTTTGGTAGCCTGCATTGTTTTCAAAGGGAAATTTTTATTTTTATTAAGTGAAACTTGGGTTACCTGTAAGCTGAGAAGCTTCTGTATTTTGCATCCGCAAGAGGAAACAGCCTAGAATTACAGGAGTCACCCACTGATCTCATCATTCCTTTATGAAGTGTAGAACTGTTTATTTGATGCTTGACCTTATTTACTAGTATTATATAGAAATAAAACCCTGCTCGCTAAAAGAGACTGCAGAATATATGCTATACATTGTGATGGTTTCTCAGAGAAATACAGAACTATTTCTTCTTGATAACTAGTTGAGGACTTAATTTGTTATTGTTCCACAGCTGGTTATTAGGGTGTAACTGAAATATATGAGATGCAGAACAAGAATTGGTGAGTCTTTCCTATTGACTTGCTTCAGAAGGTGTAAGCTCCGGGACGATCATCCCTTACCTTACTTCTAGTAATTACTGATTCAGAGTCCTAGAACACGGCTGTGAAGATTGGCAGACTAACATACTGCATGCCTGTTCTAGACCACAAACTTTGATGGATAATATTATAAGAGCTTGCATCTTAAAATGACATTGAATTGAAAAAAACGTATGGGATAGTGAATTGTCTGTGTACAGGTCCTTCTCAAAAAATTAGCATATTGTGATAAAGTTCATTATTTTCTGTAATGTACTGATAAACATTAGACTTTCATATATTTTAGATTCATGATTACACACAACTGAAGTACCGTATTTTTCGGACTATAAGACGCACTTTTTCTCCCCGAAAATATATAGTCCAAATGTATCCCCTAACGCCAGATGCAGAAAGCACAGCTGAAGGAATTACCTATCAGCGTGCTCCTTAGAGCAGCCACTCCATGGCAGGACGATCCAAGCATCTCAGCATGGCGGCTCGGAACTCTTTGTGTTGGCGGCAGTTGGAGCAGAAGATCAGTGATCCGCATGGCTGCAGAGGCTGTCATTAGTGTCCCCATGCTGGCGGTAGTGAGGCAGAAGAGCGGCGATCCGCGTGGCTGCAGCCGCTGTCATTAGTCTACATTACACTAGTCTACATTACACTAGTCCTTGAAGTCGCCAGCAGTTACTACACTACACTACACCACCCCTGCTGCCTTACTAGTAACACTACACTTCACTACATCAAACTACCCCTGCCTCCCCCACCAGCTACACTAACTAAACATAACAGCTGCAAAGTGGATTATCTCACCTATCCAAGTGTCCATCCAGGCACTCTCTGTCCTTTTCAAGCAGCACGATCCAGGCATCTGGTTTACCGGCGCCCCCTCATGACCATGTGCGTCACACGTCATGAGGGGGCACCGGTAAACCAGATGCCTGGATCGTGCTGCTTGAAAAGGACAGAGAGTGCCTGGATGGACACTTGGATAGGTGAGATAATCCACTTTGCAGCTGTTATGTTTAGTTAGTGTAGCTGGTGGGGGAGGCAGGGGTAGTTTGATGTAGTGAAGTGTAGTGTTACTAGTAAGGCAGCAGGGGTGGTGTAGTGTAGTGTAGTAACTGCTGGCGACTTCAAGGACTAGTGTAATGTAGTGTAGTGCAAGGTTACTGGTGGGGCAACAGGGGTAGGTTAGAGTAATGTAGTAACTGGTGGGGTCATCAGGGATAAGTGTTATGTAGTATAGCGCAATGTTACTCATGGGGCATCAGGGGTTAGTGTAGGGTACTTAGTCTGGCTGGTGGGGGCAGCAGGGGTTAGTGTAGCTGAGCATGGAAGCTTAGACAGGGACAGCTTGGGGGAAAAAGGTCTACAAGACACCCATGCACTATAGATGCACCAGGTTTAGTATATATATATATATATATATATATATATATATATATATATATATATATATATATATATATATATATATATATATATATATATATATATATATATATATATATATATATATATATATATATATATATATTTATTTTTCCTGGTTTTTGTCCTCTAAACTTAGGTGTGTCTTATAGTCCGGAAAGATACGGTAGTTCAAGCCTTTTATTGTTTTAATATTGATGATTTTGGCATACAGCTCATGAAAACCCCAAATTCCTATCTCAAAAAATTAGCATATCATGAAAAGGTTCTCTAAACGAGCTATTGACCTAATCATCTGAATCAACTAATTAATTCTAAACCCCTGCAAAAGATTCCTGAGGCTTTTAAAAACTCCCAGCTTGGCTCATTACTCAAAACCGCAATCATGGGTAAGACTGCCGACCTGACTGCTGTCCAGAAGGCCGTCATTGACACCATCAAGCAAGAGGGTAAGACACAGAAAGAAATTTCTGAACAAATAGGCTGTTCCCAGAGTGCTGTATCAAGGCACCTCAGTGGGAAGGAAAAAGTGTGGCTGAAAACGCTGCACAACGAGAAGAGGTGACCGGACCCTGAGGAAGATTGTGGAGAAGGACCAATTCCAGACCTTGTGGGACCTGCGGAAGCAGTGGACTAAGTCTGGAGTAGAAACATCCAGAGCCACCGTGTACAGGTGTGTGCAGGAAATGGGTCACAGGTGCCGCATTCCCCAGGTTAAGCCACTTTTGAACCAGAAACAGCGGCAGAAGCGCCTGACCTGGGCAACAGCGAAGCAGCACTGGACTGTTGCTCAGTGGTCCAAAGTACTTTTTTCGAATGAAAGCAACTTTTGCATGTCATTTGGAAATCAAGGTGCCAGAGTCTGGAGGAAGACTGGGGAGAGGGAAATGCCAAAATGCCTGAAGTCTAGTGTCAAGTTCCCACAGTCAGTGATGGTCTGGGGTGCCATTTCAGCTGCTGGTGTTGGTCCACTGTGTTTTATCAAGGGCAGGGTCAATGCAGCTAGCTATCAGGAGATTTTAGAGCACTTCATGCTTCCATCTGCTGAAAAACTTTATGGAGATGATTTCATTTTTCAGCACGACCTGGCACCTGCTCACTGTGCCAAAACCACTGGTAAATGGTTTACTGACCATGGTATTACTGTGCTCAATTGGCCTGCCAACTCTCCCGACCTGAACCCCATAGAGAATCTGTGGGATATTGTGAAGAGAAAGTTGAGACACGCAAGACCCAACACTCTGGATGAACTTAAAGAGACACTGAAGCGAAAAAAAAAATATGATATTATGATTTGTATGTGTAGCACAGCTAAGAAATAAAACATTAAGATCAGATACATCAGTGTATTTGTTTCCAGTACAGGAAGAGTTAAGAAACTCCTGTTGTTATCTCTATGCAAAAAAGCCATTAATCTCTACGACTTTCAAAGTCGTGGAGAGGGCTGTCTTTTGACTTTTATTATCTCAACTGTAAGTGAACAGTTTTCTTTTTATCTGGCAGAGGAGAGGTCATTAGTTCACAGACTGCTCTGAAAGAATCATTTTGAATGCTGAGTGTTGTGTAATCTGCACATATTATAGAATGATGCAATGTTAGAAAACACACTATATACCTGAAAATAAAAATTTTCTTTGCTGCTAATCTTCTAGTAAGTATTCATAGTACACAACCAATTCATTATATCATATATTTTTTTTCGCTTCAGTGTCTCTTTAAGACCGCTATCGAAGCATCCTGGGCAGTCATTTCTGCAAAAGTATTCCCGACCAAGTATTGAGTGCATAACTGAACATAATTAGTTGAAGGTTGACTTTTTTTGTTTTAAAAACACTTTTCTTTTATTGGTCGGATGAAATATGCAAATTTTTTTGAGATAGGAATTTTGGGTTTTCATGAGCTGTATGCCAAAATCATCAATATTAAAACAATAAAAGGCTTGAACTACTTCAGTTGTGTGTAATGAATCTAAAATATATGAAAGTCTAATGTTTATCAGTACATTACAGAAAATAATGAACTTTATCACAATATGCTAATTTTTTGAGAAGGACCTGTAGTACAGATAATTCTCATTGGCAACAAAGAAAAAGCCTCCTTTTTATTTTTAGTTATATAGCTTTTGTTTTAAACATTGCATCATTCTGTCATATTTGCAATTACAAACACTCTGTATTTTAAACTATGAAACAGAGCAGAGCTAATCACCCGTTGCACTCCCCTGCAGTTAAACCATATCTGTTTTTTCGCTGGTTCTTTGATGTACAAGTGCTTTAGAAAATTGGATTGTCTCTGACCCAAGTTAGGTCTCAGAAAAGCTCTTTTGCATAGGTAACTGAAGTTTTTTTTTAAACTCTTCCTGTCCTGGAAACAAGATGATACTCTTTTTCTTTTGCTATTAATATTCTATCTCTTACCTGGACTACACATACAATTAATTCTATCATTAAGTTTATTTTCACTTCAGATTCCCTTTTAAATTTAGGTTACAAAAATATTAATATTGTGTATTTATATAGTGCTGACATCTTCCGCAGTGCTTTATAGAATCCGTAGTGATTTCACTAATTGTTCCTCAGAGGAGCTCAGAATCTAATTCCTACCGTAGTCTTAAGGTACATACACACGCCGTCGTTTGGACGTCAAATCGGGCGTGCGTACAGTCTGTCGTTCAGCTGATAACACTGGATTTGAGTGATCCGCTTGGCGGATCGTTCAAGTCCAGTCTTATCAGCTGAATCACAGACTGTACACACGCCCGATTTGACGTCCAAACGAAGGGTCGTTTGCGTTAATCCGACGTGTGTACGAGCGTATAGTCTCATGTTTCTATTATAGATTTAAGCCTCTTACACAAGCTCAACAGCGGTCTTTTGTGCAGCACAATTATCAAACAACTTTTGTTGTGAAACAAGTTGAACAACCAAAAAAAAGTTGGATTGACTTATCAGTCTTATCAGCATTTTAAACAATAGCAAGATACTTTTTTTTAGTTATTTCAACTTGTTTCACAACAAAAGTCTTTTGACAATTGTGCAGCATAAAAGACCGCTGTTGAGCGTGTGTATGGGGCTTTAGTGGTATGTTTTTGTGGGAGTGTGTGTAGTGGTGAGCCAAGACCAGTGGCCCCCTAGGTACCAAGGTTTACACAAAAATCCAGAAAGCAGAAAGTTGGTTGGTACCTCCAAGTGTATAAAATAATCTCTTTTTTTTCAGAACATGTTAAAAAGTGCAGCTGTGTACAATTACAGCCTGCTGTTTCAGGCTCTGCAGCCTTTCTGCAAGGCGTGGCTTTAGTGGAGCAGGTCATTCTATACCAGGGGTCAGGAACCTTTTTTGCTGAGAGAGCCATAAACGCCACATATTTATAAATGTAATTCCGTGAAAGCCATACATGTTTCAAACTGGGACAGTAGGGCTCAAGTCCCTGTTGCCATGGTGATGTGTATACAGTTGATCCACCGGGCAGTGTCAGACACGTCTTCAGCTTCTTTCGCGTTTCGGCAACATCAGCAATTTCCCTGAGAGAGAGAGGAGAAATACCGACTAACAGTTTGTACAATTAGATAGGTGACTTGGGGGTTGATTCGCTTTGTAGGACGAGTGACAGGCAGCCTATTGGGCCAATCAGAGTGCAGGGATCTCGTCCTAAAAAGTCACTGGGCATGACAGGGTCCAGAGTTGGACAATTGGAGCAGCCATTAGTTTTGGGGTAGCATGAGTAAGTTAGTAGTGCATGCTACAGCAGTAGCGTGCTACTTTGAAAATTTTACTTGCGCTGCCACACTAAGCTGCGCTGCTTGAGCAGTGTAGTTTAGTGAATCAACCCCTAACTGAGTCAGATGCAGCCATCAAAAGAGCAACATCTGGCTCCCGAGCCATAGGTTCCCTACCCCTGTTCTATACAGAAGTACTGACTGAATGCTTTCAACGTGTCCAAAACGGCTCAGTGTAGCCACACAACATGATAATAGATGGGCTGAAAAAAGGGCACTTCTCTCTAGCCTTGACCCCAGTCTATCTAGTGCTAAGTATGCTTTAGCTGATCATGGAGGTATCTGCATGATCCTGTTACCCTCAGTGTATACTGTGCCAGCTGCTTCATGCAGTAGTTGGTAAGGCCCTGCTGAAGACAGATGCCTTGCAGCTGCACACACTACTCTGCAAAATGCTAACATTTTTAAACAGTACCTATGTCTTACTTTCAACACACGATAAAGTTACAGCTGACAACATAGTGACTTGTATGTATAAAGTGTATTTTATTTAAAGAGAATCTGTATTGTTAAAATCGCACAAAAGTAAACATACCAGTGCGTTAGGGGACATCTCCTATTACCCTCTGTCACAATTTCGCCGTTCCCCGCCGCATTAAAAGTAGTCAAAAACAGTTTTAAAAAGTTTGTTTATAAACAAACAAAATGGCCACCAAAACAGGAAGTAGGTTGATGTACAGTATGTCCACACATAGAAAATACATCCATACACAAGCAGGCTGTATACACCCTTCCTTTTGACTCTCAAGAGATCACTTGTGTGTGTTTACCTTCTGTCCCCAGCTTCTCTCATGCACTGAACATTACAGGCTTCCTGCAGACAGCTCTGCCTATGTCTTTAATTCCTCAGTATGTGACAGACCAGCTCCTTTCACAGCCTCCAGAGGAGGATTTTTATCCAGCTCTCTTCTATCACTGATAAGATAGCAGAGAAGCTGCTGGCTTATGTAAATAAAACACACACTGGAGTGTGCATAGAGGAACAGTTCAACACTGAAGAACTTGGCAGCCTTCCAGACACAGGCCGACAAGTCTGACAGGGGAAAGATACATTGATTTATTACAGAGATGGTTAAGGCAGCCATACACTGGTCGATGTGCCATCAGATCGACCAGCTGACAGATCCCTATCTGATCGAATCTGATCAGATAGGGATCGTATGGCTGCCTTTACTGCAAACAGATTGTGAATCGATTTCAGCCTGAAACCGATCACAATCTGTTCAGCTGTTCCTGCCGCCTGTCCTCCCCCCGCGCATACATTACCTGACGCTGGCTCCCGGGCATCTTCTCCACGCTGCACCGCTCTGTTCTTGCTCCATCCCGGCGCTTCCTGTGTCACTCCGTGACCAGGAAGTTCAAATAGAGCGCCCTCTATTTGAACTTCCTGGGTCACTGCAGTGACCCAGGAAGCGCCGGGATGGAGCGGGTGCAGCGCTGAGAAGATGCGGAGAAGACGCCCGGGAGCCCGCATCAGGTAATGTATTTTTCATCGGATCGGCCGCCGCTAGCGACGCGCACTTTACCCGCGGGCGATCGAGGGTAATTTCCCGCACGGCGCGATCGACGGACCGATCCGATTTCGGGAGGAAATCGGATCGTCGGCGGCGTTTACCGCGAACGATTGGCAGCAGATTCGATCCCAGGATCGAATCTGCTGTCGAAACGGCCGGGAATCGGGCCAGTGTATGGCCACCTTTATAGTAGAAAGAGCTGCAGTAAGCCAGAACACATTAGAATAGGATTAGGAACTTGTAGGATGGTAGAAAAAACTTTGTAATTTTTGTTACAGAGTCACTTTAAAGAGAAACTCCATTTTTGTTAAAAGGAATTCTGTAAACACACAGTATAATAAATAAAATGTGTTGATGCCAAACACATCTGTTTTTAAGTTTGACATGATTAAAATAATTTTCCCCAGCTTTGGAAAAAAGATATTGATGTTTAAGTGGACAAGAATACTTTGGTTAGCCTCTTTGGCTATAACAGTATGGAATCCAAACCGTTCTAAATACCGTAAATAGACTGCAGGACACATAGTGCCTCTGTTGTATTAACAGGTTTATATATCTGTGCCACTAACAATCTTTTTTTCCTTATTCTACACAGATCAAACCCTGGGCAGAGCTGCCATGGCCAATTAAAACATATTTTTGTATTGCCATCATTTCCCTTTTATGTGTGCTTGCTTTAACAATCTCCAACCTCGTGCAGCAGAGTAATGAAGATTCCACAGTGTCTCTCATACAGCTAATAGGAGTTGGTAAGTCATAGCAAGGCTGATATAGGCTAACTTTTTCATGCCTTACTCACATTCGGTTCATTACCAACCCTAATTGCTTATTGCTCTCATGCCTTCCAGTCAGTGTTGCCAACTGCCCGTAAATTTACGGGCAGCCCGTAAATTTGTATACAAATTAAGCTGCCCGTGAATTCCGTAAGGAATTCAGCAGCGTCCGTAAAAGGGCGGCCAATTGGCCGCCCACTCTGTTGCAGGACAGCAGCGCAGTGGATGAAGAGCTGTGGGCAGCGGTGGAGAAGGGGGGCAATCTCCCCCCCCCCCCCCCCTTCTCTCACCTTACTGCTCTCCCTCCCTCGCTGACTTTCCCCCTCCGACGAGTGACTGGCAGTGGCGCTTGGCAGCGGGCGGGACTTACCTTCCGTCTCGCTCCTGCGCCGGAAGTTCTGCTGCTCTGGTCTGGACCAGACCAGAGTAGCGGCAGATCATCCCGCACCGGCGACGAGAGAAGACGCAGGTAAGTTCCGCTCGCTGCCGCCTGCCACAGTGCCAGTCACTCGTCTACTGGGCACATATACATCTGGCTACATCTACTGGGGACATATACATCTGGCTACATCTACTGGGGACATATAACCCTGGCTACATCTACTGGGGACATATACATCTGGCTACATCTACTGGGCACATATACATCTGGCTACATCTACTGGGCACATATACATCTGGCTACATCTACTGGGCACATATATACCTCTGGCTACATCTACTAAGCACATATACATCTGGCTACATCTACTGGGCACATATAACCCTGGCTACATCTACTGGGCACATATAACCCTGGCTACATCTACTGGGCACATATAACACTGGCTACATCTACTAGGGACATATAACCCTGGCTACCCATGGGCACATATACCTCTGGCTACATCTACTGGGCACATATAACCCTGGCTACATCTACTGGGCACATATAATCCTGGCTACATCTACTGGGCACATATACCTCTGGCTACATCTACTGGGCACATATACCTCTGGCTACATCTACTGGGCACATATACATCTGCCTACATCTACTGGGCACATATAACCCTGGCTACATCTACTGGGGACATATACATCTGGCTACATCTACTGAGGACATATACATCTGGCTACATCTACTGAGGACATATACATCTGGCTACATCTACTGGGCACATATACATCTGGCTACATCTACTGGGCACATATAACCCTGGCTACATCTACTGGGCACATATAACCCTGGCTACATCTACTGGGCACATATAACCCTGGCTACATCTACTGGGCACATATAATCCTGGCTACATCTACTGGGCACATATACCTCTGGCTACATCTACTGGGCACATATAACCCTGGATACATCTACTGGGCACATATAACCCTGGATACATCTACTGGGCACATATACCCCCTGGCTACATCTACTGGGCACATATACCCCCTGGCTACATCTACTGGGCACATATAACCCTGCCTACATATACTGGGGACATATACCTCTGGCTACATATACTGGGCACATATATCTGCTGGCTACATATACTGAGGACACTAGCTGTTTGCCATTATGTGCATTTACTGGTGAAAAGCTGTCTCTTATGTGCATTTACTGGTGAAAAGCTGTCTCTTATGTGCATTTACTGGTGAAAAGCTGTCTCTTATTATGTGCATTTACTGGTGAAAAGCTGTCTCTTATTATGTGCATTTACTGGTGCAAAGCTGTCTCTTATTATGTGCATTTACTGGTGAAAAGCTGTCTCTTATGTTCATTTACTGGGGAAAAGCTAGCTCTCATTACGTGCATTTACTGGTGAAAAGCTGTCTCTCATTACGTGCATTTACTGGTGAAAAGCTGTCTCTTATGTGCATTTACTGGTGAAAAGCTGTCTGTCATTACGTGCATTTACTGGTGAAAGGCTGTCTCTTATGTGCATTTACTGGTGAAACGCTGTCTCTCATTATGTGCATTTACTTGCCATGCCCACTTTAGTCGCCGCAAATTTCCTCGAACATGTTGCCCCCTACCCATTTGACTGCCCCCTCATATGTGCCAGTCTAGAACCGGCCCTGTACCCCTGCCTACATATACTGGGCACATATACCCCTGGCTACCTGTTCTGGGGACATCTCTCCCCCTGGCTACCTGTTCTGGGGGCATCTATACCCCTGGCCACCTATTCTGGGGACACCTATAGACCTGGGGCTACCTATTTTTGGGGAACCACTGCTGTCAGATTAAATGTATTTTGGAAGAACCTCTGCCAGATTATGTGGATTTTTGGTGAAATGCTGTAAGATTACATGTATTTTGGGGGAAGGGGGGGAAACACTGTGGCAGAGCTCAAACTTCCCTGGCAGACATTTCACAGCAATATTAAAATCATGTATATTTGGCCCCACCCATGACCACGCCCACATTCTGTTGCGTGGCCACGCCCATTTTTCACCGCGCCGCGCTACGCGCGCCGCAGGGTGTTTTGTCAGTAAAAAAAACTTTTGTCAGTCAATTTTTGGGTATTTGTCAGTAAAAAATAACGTGAAAGGTTGGCAACACTGCTTCCAGTTGGCATTTTTCTATTTTCTGTTATCATTTTTAATGCAGGTTGAAACAGCCATTCCCATGGAATGTCTGGGTAGTTGGTTATACCCCTACACAGCTGACCTCTGCTTCTATTAGGGCCCTTTTCCACTAGCTGCCATCTGATTAAAGAGAATCTGTACTCTAAAATTCTTACAATAAAAAGCCTACCATTCTATTCATTATGTTCTCCTGGGCCCCTCTGTGCTTTTTCTGCCACTCCCTGCTGCAATCCTGGCTTGTAATTGCCAGTTTTAAGCAGTGTTTAGAAACAAAAGACATGGCTTCTAACCAGAGTGAGATAGGCTGAGAGGAGCTAAGTCTGTGACTCACACAGAACCTGGAGGGGGCCTGGAGAGGGTGTGTATAGCTTGTATCCTATCACAGCAGAGCAGCACATTCCTGCCTGAGTGCCTGAGCCCGACAAAGTCGTCAGAGGAAAAAAGATTAGATTATTATAACAGAGATAATACAGCCACTGTGCAACTAGGAAAGGATGCAGTAATCCAGACCACATTAGAACAGTTATAGGAACTTAAAGGATAGAAGAAATAACGCTGAAAATGTGTTAGTCTCTTTAAAAAGTGGATTGCTGGCGTTTTGCCAATTGCTAGTGCACCGGGATTTACAAGAAAATCGATGCACTTTTCCATTAGCGTGTTTAGATTTTCTGCAAATCACAATCGTCGGGCTGCACGGTAATTGGTGCGAGCTCGTTTCACTCCCAACAGCTCACGTCGCAATCGCAGCAAGTGGAAAAATAAGGTTTTTGCAAACGCAATTGCAAAATTGAAAAGGGCCCTTAAAACACACTGTTCTAGTTGTCGTCCCACTCACCTAAAGCCACTCCTTTGTGCATCATTCCGCCGTTCACTGCAAGAGACACTGCGCTAGCCCCTAGGCTTGTGATGTGTCTGTACAGAACTCTGTCCCGTGGAAATGAGCCCTAAGGCCTCTTTTCCACCAGCAGTTGAACTGTGTGCTCAGCAAGCAGTTACCAGGCAGCAGGGAGCAGTGACCAGGCAGTAGGGAGCAGTGACCAGGCAGCAGTGAGCAGTTACCAGGCAGCAGCAAGCAGTTGTGAGAGTTTGAAAGGCGTTTCACTGCCCATCAACTGCCAGTGGAAAAGAGGCCTAAAGGTGCTACACATGACTGCAGTTGCACACACATACCAACCTTTCACTAACCCTATTATGTTCTTACATGACAAAGGGGAGGTTTGCCGTCTGAGAGTAGACAATGTTTTGAAAAACCAGCCCAGGTTTAATGGATCTTTTACCTTCTCTGGTATCCACAGCTTCTAGACTTGTAAATCAGCTCCAATGTAATCGAGTGCTGGAAGGTGATACTTTTTACTGGCTAATTGAATATATTCTTGTTTGCAAGATTTTGCGAAACTCCATTGTTTCCCATCAAATACAGGAAATGGAACACAAAGTGCTCTTTGCATTCTTAATCTGCTTTTGTGCAATCACTTGTTTACGTGGTAATTGCACCATCTCTAGAAGAACATGGATACGCCTCAACACGCTTCCTCATTTTGTAGTAAACGAGACAGTAATGTGTTTTTAGAGAACTGAGGAAATATGTGGTTGGGAAGAAAAAAAAAAACAAAGGCTAATGCCCTATACAGCATTGAATATTAGAATTGGTACCACAACTAGGAAATGAGAAATAGATGCCTGTTTCCTGGTATATTAACCACCCTGGCGTTCTGATTAAATCGCCAGGGTGGCTGCGGGAGGGTTTTTTTTAAATAAAAAAAAAACTATTTCATGCAGCCAACTGAAAGTTGGCTGCATGAAAGCCCACTAGAGGGCGCTCCGGAGGCGTTCTTCCGATCGCCTCCGGCGCCCAGAATAAACAAGGAAGGCCGCAATGAGCGGCCTTCCTTGTTTTGCTTACATCGTCGCCATAGCGACGAGCGGAGTGACGTCATCGACGTCAGCTGACGTCAGCCGCCTCCGATCCAGCCCTTAGCGCTGGCCGGAACTTTTTGTTCCGGCTACGCTGGGCTCAGGCGGCTGGGGGGACCCTCTTTCGCCGCTGCTCGCGGCGAATCGCCGCAGAGCGGCGGCGATCAGGCAGCACACGCGGCTGGCAAAGTGCCGGCTGCGTGTGCTGCTTTTTATTTCACGAAAATCGGCCCAGCAGGGCCTGAGCGGCAGCCTCTGGCAGTGTTGGACGAGCTGAGCTCGTCCAGACCGCTCAGCAGGTTAAAGCAGCCCTGAACTCTTGCACAGCACATGATGAAAAGTCCTTATTCCACATACTGTATAGTTGCTGAAACAATTACCTTCTCTGTGTTCAGTGTTTTTTTTAGTCAGATCAACCTGTGTATTAGTTCTTATCAGCAACTTGTGAATAGACTGCAGGAGGCAGCTCTCCATATAATAAACACTGAAGCTTAACCCTTTCAGTGCCTTCTGCAAAAGTGAAACCAAGTAAAACTTTTGGGAGGGATTTCCATATTTTTTTTTTATTTATTTATTTATTTTTTAATTAAAGTTATTAACCAGTTCGGCCTTTCTGGACGAGCTTTCTCGTCCAGAAAGGCACTGCTGCTTTCCCTGCGTGGTGCGCGCGATCGGCCGCGCGCCCGCGCGTGCACCCGCCGCTAGCCCCCCGATCAGTGAATGGGAATATAATTCCCATTCACCGATCTAACTTCCCCCGCAGAAATACCGACGCTTTCTATCCAGAGAGCGTGGTATTTCTGCCCCCAGGAAACCTCTCCCCTGCATTTAAGTTCCTGGATGCGAGATCGTTCGCATCCAGGACTTTTTTCACTGTGGCCATCTTGTGGCCAAATAGTAAACTGCATCAACATACATTTTAAAATAAACAATTATACTATTTTACATTTAAAATAGGCTGTTTCCCTCCCACACCAAAAATTACCCACATACATTTTTTATTAATAAAAATAAATAAAAAAATACAATAAAAAAAAAACAACATAAATAGTTACCCAAGGGTCTAAACTTTTTAAATATGCATGTCAAGAGAATATGTTATTATATTATTTAAAATTATAAGCTTATAAATAGTGATGGACGCAAATTGAAAAAATGCACCTTTATTTCTAAATGAAATATCGGCACCATAAATTGTGATAGGGACATCGTTTAAACGGTGTAAGAACCGGGACAGATGGGCAAATAAAATACATGGGTTTTAATTACGGTGGCGTATATTAATTTCAAACTATAATGGCCAAAAACTGAGAAATAATGAATTTTTTTTCATTTCTTTCTTAATCTTCCTGTTAAAATGGATTTAGAAAAAAATAATTCTTAGCAAAATGTACTACCCAAAGAAAGCCTAATTAGTGGCGGAAAAAACAAGATATAGATCAATTCATTGTGATAAGTAGCAATAAAGTTATAGGCGAATGAATGGGAGGTGAACGTTGCTCGGATGCATGAGATTTTCGGCACTGCGGTGCTGAACCGGTTAAGCAATGGCTAATCTTTTAGAGCAGAGAGGAACATCTGAGTTTAGTTTCATTTTAAAGGAGTCATCAGTCAAAAAACTACAGTTCAGCTGCCTGCAGGATTTTTTACGCGTTTTCTCATGCATATGCCAATAGTGATGAATGACGACGGGACGATAAAGAAAAAAATCGCTTACACATGCGAATTTGCATGAAACAAACGGCCACGAACGCACACGGATGGCCATAGGTGCACTCCCAATAAATGTAACTTGGTGTTGGATGGATTGAAGGTGCGCTAAATTAACTCTCTGTTATCAGGCCCATCAGTCTGTGCCTGCTATCACCAAAGCTACTTTCCAACCTAGTCTATAATGTGTACAACATATATTATATACCGTATATGGTTTTTGAACTAGATATTCTCCTCTATATTCCGCTAATAGACCACTACTTGTAGACCAAACCTGTAATAGTTTCTTCTGTCACCTTTATTGTATGTCACACTGCGGTTAAGCCCCATTTACACCATACAATTTTTTTGTGCGATTTGATTCGATTCAATCTGACATGTCCGATCGGGATTCGATTAATTTTGCCATTGCAGAACAATGGCAACATGAATCGAATCTTGATTGGACATGTCGGATTGAATCAAATCAATGAATCGAATAGCACAAAAAATTGTATGGTGTAGATGGGGCTTTAAACCTTTGCACACCATGGGCTTGATTCACTAAAGCGTGATAACTTAAATATCACACCTTATCAAAGATATCACACCTTATCAAAGTTAACACGCCTTATCAGAGTAGCATAGAGAGGGCTATGAACCCGCAGGGGCTCAGGGCAGGACAAGTGCCATTGCCAATTAGCAGGCATAAGTTTTATCGCTCGCTATGCTACTCTGATAAGGCGTTTTAACTTTGATAAGGTGTGATATCTTTGATAAGGTGTGATATTTGAGTTATCGCGGTTTAGTGAATCAAGCCCCATGTGTGATATCCCTTTTTTGTTGATTAGTCGTGATTCTGTATTGTCAACTGACCAATATGTCTCAATAAAGCCTGTTTTTTTATATTTAATAAAAATAAAAAAATGGACTGCACACCGGCTGAGCAATTAGTGCAGTCACCAGCGAATGGCTCCATAGCCTCGTTCGCAACAAGGTTTACTGAAAAATACATTTTTACACACATCTGGTAGCCCCTGGTTCAGAGTGTGCACAGGATATGTACATTCATTTATTGCCTCTGCATCCCTGAAGTCAGAGGTAAGTGGTGGTCCTATTAATGACACTCGCCTGTATAAAGCAGTGTATGTAGATAGATTTCACCTTCCGGTCGCAGAGACTTATTTTTATATCTGACAGCTTGCTTATTTCACCTTGCTGAAGTCTCTCTTGGAAAAAAACCATTGGGGACTGGAGACAGCTTAATTAGATTCAAAATGGATTGTCCTTAACGTGGGATAAATCTCTGACATAACATTCATTAAAAATGTCTTCCTATGTTTTATTACCCACACACTAACCATATTTGCTTTTGTGCACAAGTACGGTAATATTGTTTGTTGATAAATTACAAGTTCCCATAGTACAGTTTATCTGCTCTGGAAGTGGCCAATGCATTTTTTTTTGCATAGCTGCTGTATTTATATTTAAAATCTATCTAGTGATCACTTTTCAGCTCTCTGCTTTTACAACAGAAAGCTCATTTTCAGCACAGCTAGGAATGTAGCAGACAAAGGAATGTAAACAAAAGATAATGTTATCACCTCTTCAGATATGGCCAGAAGCATTTCACTGAAGCAAGCAGTTTTCCACCGAGAAACAAAGTGGCATGTTTAACTGTTTGAATTCTGTTTTGCTGGAAAAAAAATTGTGGCGGTAGATTTTATGCTGTAAATAAGCAAAGAAGAAATGCTGAGTTTCATACCACTTTAATCATTTATGAAAAATGAGTTACAGAGAAGGAAACCTGGGTGTTCCTACAGCAGTTCACAGGGAGATGATCTGTGAGTGTAGATGTTTCCAGCGGGGACATGAAACCATGAAAACCTTTCCTGACCATTACAAAATGTAAATCTGAGTTGAAGTTCTCTTCAAAATCATCAGCCATATAAAACATTATATTTGTTGAAATAGTTGTGGCTGAAGCTACCAAATACTGTTGCCCACAGGGACCGGTACTGGATCCCTCGGCGACAGTTCAGGGTCAACTTCTGTATGGACGCATCACTAGCCTTGAGGTTAGAGATGCATCTGTCACTATGAGAGGAGAAACGATGCACAGTGTATGACAGAGTGACCAGGGTGAGTAGAACAATGTGCTCTGGGGTCACTCGGATGTCACTATAGATTTGCCATGCTGCCCTGGCTGAGTTTAATCCAGCATGTGTACATAGCTAAAAGTTTGGCATATTATTATTTAGTATTTGTATAGCGTCGACATCTTCCACAGCGCTGTACAGAGTATATTGTCTTGTCTCTAACTGTCCCTCAGAGAGGCTCACAATCTAATCCAGCCTTTCTCAACCTTTCTACCCTGGAGGAACCCTGCAAATAACTTTTGGATCTCAAGGAACCCCTGCAAACAATTTTTTGATCTTGCGGAACCCCTAAATTTATTTTTCAGGAGGCATGGTCTTTAAAAGTAGGTTAGGCTGTTAACTACTTTGGCCTCCTGGACGTACTAGCTACGCCAAGGAGGCCATATGCGCGTCCGCACGCTCCCGCGGCCGATCGCGCACTCCCGGCCGCGGTTCGTTAGCTTGGCAATCAGTGAATCGGGCTATTGTGCCCGATCACTGATTCCTCTCCCCCGCAGAAAAAGCGACAGCTTCTCTCAGAAGCTTTGCTTTTTCTGGCTGTTGCGTCCCCCCATGCGTCTCTCTAAGCGTATGTTAAGCTTAGAGTGACGTCATGTAAACAAACTCATGGCCGCCATCTTGTGGCCAAAAAGTAAAACTACAACTAAAAGTAAAAAAAAATAAAACTCAACACACATTTACACTCTAAGACTACTGTTTACATCCCACCCTCCCAAAAAATACCCAAATAAAATGTTTAATATAAAAAATAAAAAAAAACCATTACAATAAAAAAAAAAAACATGTAAATATTTACCTAAGGGTCTAAACTTTTTAAATATCAATGTAAAGATGAAATATTTCTATATTTTTTTTTTTTATTTTAAACTTGTAAATAGTGATAGATGCAAAACGGAAAAAAATGCACCTTTATTTCCAAATAAAATATTGTCGCCATACATTGTGATAGGGACATAATTTTAACGGTGTAATAACTGGGACATATGGGCAAATACAATACGTGAGTTTTAATTATGGAGGCATGTATTATTTTAAAACTATAATGGCTGAAAACTGAGAAATAATGAATTTTTTCAGTTTTTTTCTTATTCTTCCTGTTAAAATGCATTTACAGTAAAGTGGCTCTTAGCAAAATGTACCACCCAAAGAAAGCCTAATTGGTGGCGGAAAAAACAAGATATAGATCAGTTCATTGTGATAAGTAGTGATAAAGTTATAGGCTAATGAATGGGAGGTGAAAATTGCTCGGATGCATAAAGTGAAAACGACTGAAGGCTGAAGTGGTTAATTTCACTACCTCCTATTACACTGCCACTCATACTGTCTCCTGACCCCTCAATTTAGTGCTTCTTGTTACAGTACCACCTATTACAGTGTGCTCTAGTATACTTTCCGCATGATGGGGTAAAATGCCAAGGAACCCATGCAGAGTCCTCAAGGAACCCTGGTTGAGAAAGCCTGATCTAATCCCTACCATAGTCATATGTTTATGTATCGTGTAGTGAATGTATATCATTTTGTTTGATTTCTGCCAGATAACCTTGATAAGGACAGGAGCAAGGACTGTGTAACAGCAGCAAATACTTTATAGTGTGAAAAGTTTATGATAAATTCACCAGTTGGGGAATATCTGCTCACGCTAAAAAATATGCCCTAGACAGCTGTGGCTCCTTCCCTGAGCATCAGTGCTGGGAACTGAGGAAGGTCCATGCATGAAACAGACCAGTCAGTAAAGAGGGAGTGCTTAGGCAAGACACACCTAAAACAAGAATTTTCATAATCCTTCATTGGAACAGATTGCGGAAAGTTCCACAATTGTTGATTAGAAACTTTAATCTCTAAATTAATATTTTGTGCCTACTTTCCTTATTAACATATTACCTGGGGAATATGGATTAAATGCCAGATACTGTAAGTTAAAACTGTATGTTCCATGCCAATATTTTTTGTATATAGACAGTGTAAGTGGGGGAGTGTACAGGGATATGGCTAGAATACAGCATACTTGACGGGATGACTCTTATTGAATGAGCAGGCCTGTAGCCAGAAGGAAATCAAGATCTGGAGGCGTTACAGAAAACTATTATTATTATTATTATTATTATTTATTGTATTTATAAAGCGCCAACATATTACGCAGCGCTGACAATGGAGGATAACTGAGCTAGAACATGTGGATTTTTTTTTAAGTAGCCAAGTTTATTAAGAAAGTGAAGCAATTATACATCATTGAGGAAATACAACATTGTTTCAGATGATACATTGGAGGTTGAGAATAGGTACATAAGGATACATACAAAAGCGATGCACTTGGCCAGCTTTTAGCTGTCCAAAAGGAACTATGGAACAGTCATGAAAACTGACAATTGCCATAAAATACCAGTATATAAAATAGCATATCAGTGGTATGAAGGGGTTCAGTCGCCAGCTTGGGATTACGGAA
Source organism: Hyperolius riggenbachi (assembly GCF_040937935.1). Lineage (NCBI taxonomy): Eukaryota > Metazoa > Chordata > Amphibia > Anura > Hyperoliidae > Hyperolius > Hyperolius riggenbachi. The sequence goes on from NC_090651.1 coordinate 245,769,757, forward strand.
TTGCAGTGAGTATGTGATGTATTGTAACACATGGAAATGAACAAAAAATTCCTAATATTTCACTGAGTTGATATCGTCTCTGTTCTTCAGACGTATGTACAGAAACTGATATGTGTGCTTGTGAGAGAATGACGTAGCCTTATTTACCAATATTTCCAGTAGCACTACACCACTGTCCTTAATGACATTAGCACTCTCGAAATTGGTGCGGGTTCACCATGTTCCCAGCAGTTGACGTGCAGTCTAAAGAGGACCTGCGTCTTTGTTATTCCTACTTGGCTTCATCAGTAGTCCCTGATGGTGCTCCTTAGCTCTGTCCTATTGACCCCAAATGAGAAGTGGACAAGTGTCAAAGTTCCAAACTGAAAGGCAGAGGCAAAGTTTACATGATCCAATAGATCTGCTCAGGTAGTGGCAAGGCATTAATATGCACCTAAAGTTAGGGGGATATGAAGTTTCCATATATATTTCCTTTTAAAGAATACCAGTTGTCTGAGCATCCTGCTGATCTTTCTGGCGTCAGTGGTCTGAATCACACACCTAAAACAAGCATGCAGCAAAACCAGTCAAACTTCATTTAGAGCCTGTGATCTGCATGCTTGTTCAGGGTGTATGTCTAAGTATATTAGAGGCAGAGGATTAGCAGGAGAGACCGGCAATTTCCATTGTTACAAAGGAAATAAATATAGCAGCCTCCATATCCCTCTCACTTTAGATGTCCTTTAACGCACAGTTCCCCAACCATATCCTCAAGGCCCACCAACAGTACATGTTTTGCAGGAAACTGCAAACATACACAGGTGGGGTAATTAGTGCCTCAGAAGAGCTGATTAACTACCCCTGTGGATTTCCATAAAACATGCACTATTGGTTGGACAGGGTGGGGGAACACTGCTTTAACATACCCTAACTCGGTCAGGATAAGTAGCAGACTGACAATCTTAACCAGAAAACAAATGGAGTTGTTGGCAGGACTGTGGATCAGGCTATGCAGTACATACACAAGGTTGTTCTCACCTGTCTCAACCCAACTGGTTACTGTCCCAGTACAGCCTGTGCCTTGTCCCTGCAGGTATACCATTCCTAAAAATCAATACAAATATGAAAAAGTGGAGATGACACAACAAAGGCATGCCATCAAATGCTGTGCATTAGAGCAGTGTTTCTCAACATTTTATTGTTATGTACCCCTTTTAACACCCTGTACTCACCAAGTACCCCCTAGCATAGTAATCATTACCACAAGCACCCCTTGACAAATATATATTTAATCGTAGTATATGATAATTGGTTCTAAACCATTTTGAAGAATTTACTATTGCTTTTAATTAGCTAAAATACTAATTTGGTGTTGTTTAAATAATAGTTATTTTCTAAAACTCTAAATTTGTTATTGTTGGTTAATTATATTAAGCCTGAGTACCCCCTGGGGTACGCGTACCACACATTGAGAACCTAGGCATTAGAGCAAAAATAGGGTCAAAACATGTTTCAGGCAGAGCCTTTCCTCAGGTTTACCACACTCCAGCAAATACCTATATACCCACCCCCTAGGAAGTGACTCAATGCAAAATATGCAAATACATAGTAATCTAATTTTCATTATATTGTCATTCTTGGGGAACTACACTCTTGGCGTCTACCCTAAGCCTAATAGCCTAGAGGTGACATCCAGAAATTGCAGTGCTCTGTACTCGGCTAACAAAGTGCTGCGGCACTACATCTGGCCTGAGAAAGTGGTCTGAGACCCACGAAACACGTTGCTATTGCATAATTTCATTGTTTATGACGTTGTCATTATTGAGGTAAGCCACCTCTCCTTTTTCTCAGTTTTATATACTTACGGGAGCCTCTTACTCCCCTTTGTGCTTCTCACCCTCCTTTAGAGGGGTGCTATTGGTCCCAGGTGGCTTTGCCAAACCAGCACAAGTTTGTTTTTCCAAGAGAGCGACCATATTCCGCATACTCTGGACACCCAAGTGGAGTCTGGATTCTGAATCTCCACCTGCTTCAAGTGGTAAGTTGCTCCCTTTGCAACCTACCTTTGTGAGTATCACCAATCCCTTCCTATACATTTCTTAATTTGGTGACATACTGCGCTATTTGGGCTCCCGTTGTTTTCTGTGTTTCAAGGTGCACAGCCACCCCCTCTTCCCACATAGGAGAAAACTTAAGAGAAAAAGTGAATTAAATAAGGGCCAATATGTCTATCCCGACTCCGTTACACGTTTGTGTGTGTGTGAGATTAAGACCTTTATAATTACAGGTCCTAATTAAGGCCTGGTTCACACAGGCGTCCGGCCTGCTAGTAAGCAGAAAAGCATTTGGCAGCTTTCGTCTGTGCTTCCACGGCGATCTGCACTTTTCACCTCTGTAGAATGACGCGAGATTACAGCTGTAAACGATTCTGGAAGCAGCCTATTGTGTCTAGGTTCACCTTAGACAACTGGAAACATTGGAATCGAAACGTGACAATTGCGCAAACAGTAAACAACATTACCAGCACTGTCCATTCCTTTGAATGGAAGTCACTTAAGTGACATGCGCTGTGGCTATCGTTTATTGCCCTTGTGAACTGGCGCTAAAGCTAGCCATTCATGACCCGATTATGGCCTGAAAAACGCACACTTTAGGTGGTGGCAAAGCTTACATCCAGGTTGTATTTGCCATCAGTGAAGTCTGATGCATTTAGACTCTGGGAGCTGAAAGCCTGCGTTTGTGTATTTGCCTATTGGGTAGATGAGAGAGGTTTTACCAGGTTAATTGTATGCAGAATATCTTTCAAATTATATTGAAGCAATCTGAAGAAAAAAAGAGTTAGATACTTGCTTATGGAGAGGGAAGGCTCTGGATCCCATAGAGCTTTCCCGGTCCTCTCTTTATCCCCTCATTCCATTGCTTTCCCATGTTGAATTTCCATGCCTTCAGGACTCTACGACAGGCTCCAGAAGCACTCACATACTACAGTGCTTCCAAAGCTGGTCACATCCATACTATGCATGCAGTATGGATTGCCAATGTGCAGTACAGATCTGCTTGTCTTCTCAGGGACAGGAGTACTTTCAAAGGCTGCCCAAGGAGCACCAAAGAGGTAATTTGACCAAGCTGGTTGAATAACTTTACTGGGACGGAACGAGAAGATGGAGAGAGGACCAGTAAGCCTTTTGGGATCTAGAGCTTTCTCCATAAGTGAGCATCTAACTCGATGCGTTCCTAATATTTCCTGTTGAATAATTTTCATGCTCAGTGGAGGATATAAACAATTGAAATTCTGGTATTAAAATATTAGTATGTGAGGAATGTGATTATATTTCAGCAGTTACTTAACTGTGTTAATCTGCTTATCAGTGTTCTGCATCTACTATGTGACCCGGGGCATCCTACAGGAGAACCGCCAAGAACTCATCGTCTTTGTGCTATCTATCCTGCTGGAAATGATTCGCTCTATTGTCAACTTCAGCGTCCTCTCCAAAGATGCAAAGCCTGATATACAGGTGAGCATTATCCCTGGTTACAGATAGTACATACTTTCACCATTGACAATGTATTTATGCACTTGTGCATACAGTGAATTGTGGATCTCTGGAACATTGCCGCTGATCTTTTAAAAACATTAAGTTACATTGAAGGGTTTCACGTTTCCATGTATAATGCTAATAATTTGTTTCCATTTTTTTCTGTTTGCTGCACTATAACAGTATTTATTTTGTCTGCCTTTTTTCTTCACCATGCAGCCTCGATTTATTGTGATTCTCCTCGTTGGTCTGTTTCACGTTGTCTGTGCTCTGAGCCTGGTACTTGGGCAGAACATGATGGCATTCAGGGTAGGGGGCGCTCTAGAGAGTCTACAGCTGCAATACAACATGCTAAGCCTATGCTTCTCATTGCTGACCTTTGACCTGCAAGCACAGGTAAGTGTGCATCTCTATTCTGCTAGAAAATGAATCAACAGCTAGAGGCCTTCTTTTGCTAGCATAGCTTTCACTTCTTGTGTCTATGTAGAAATGCATGTTTGGGTATTGTACTCAGCTCCTGACTGCATACTTGTTCCAGATATTACTTCAAAGCTGCAGATGCCAAAATAACTACATTAAACAGGGCTGTGAAGTTGAGGAGTCGGAACAATTTTTTGGATACCTGGAGTCCGAGAAAAAATGTATAGACTCCTAATGAATGTAAACTGTAATTAAAAGAGAAACTATAAAATGTTCTATTTCTCAGATAAGTCATCATAAATAACTTATATATACAGTAATAACAGTGCTTGGTCCACAAAAATGAAATCAATCAATCAAAAAACAAGTTTTTTTTTTTTTTACTGCTGCAGTAAAGAGATCTCTGTATTTATAAAATCAGATATACATATCTAATTGAGACTGTATATGTGTACACAGGAATCTTTTATATATTATAAATAACATCACTGCTGTAAGAATAAAGCCTGATGTATAGTTGTGCCACTAGTAGGGATGGTCGATGAGAATCAAATCTGCATTAATGCGTGTTCAAACAAATTTTGGATGCAAATTGATGCTTTCCCTTTGCTCATGAAATCCATTAATATGCTGTTAAATTCGGGGTTGGTGACTACAAATTAAGTTACACAGTAGTACCATACTCTACATATTTACTCCCCACAGAGCAGTTGTGAATCCATTGATAGAGATGGCCCGAACCTCCGATTTTCAGTTCGCGACCTTCCACGAAAGTTCGGTTCGCACAAACTTTCGTGAACCGCAATAGACTTCAATGGGGAAGCGAACTTTGAAAACTAGAAATGTATGCTGGCCAGAAAAGTGATGGAAAAGATATTTCAAGGGGTCTAACACCTGGAGGGGGGCATGGCGGAGTGGGATACACGCCAAAAGTCCCAGGGAAAATTCTGGATTTGACGCAAAGCAGCGTTTTAAGGGCAGAAATCACATTGAATACTAAATTGCAGGCCTAAAGTGCTTTAAAACATCTTGCATGTGTATACATTAATCAGAGAGTGTAATTAGAGTACTGCTTCACACTGACACACCAAACTCACTGCGTAACGCTCCGCAAACAGCGGTTTGTGTAGTGATGGCCATGCTGGACTGGTGCGCACCATGGCCAGAGTGCAGGCCGTGGCGGTTTTCCAGCCCATATGGTCGCCAGGCTGTGGTAGCTCAATGATAGAACAACAGTGACTGTCCAGCTGATCAAATTTGGTCTGTCCACAATGAAGCAACGACCTTATTATCTTTGGTGTGCGCCCCGCCCCGAGACACTCATATAGCTGGCGGTCATTGCTTCATTGTGATACGCAAGCCCCTTTACCGCGGCAAGGTAATGATCACGAAGGGGAATGGGCACATGTACATGCCTTTTGTTTTGTTGTTGCAGCTGCACTGCAGCCAGAAAATTTAGGCAGGCATGTACACGCACCAGAAAAAGGCCTTAAAGGGAAGGTTCACACAGCTGCAAAAAAACCCCCCCAAAAAAACCAAATCCACTTACCTGGGGCTTCCTCCAGCCCGTGGCAGGCAGGACGTGCCCTCGGCGCCGCTCCGCAGCCTCCCGGTCTTCTCTGGTGGCGAACCTGACCTGGACGTCCTCCGGGCTGTACTGCGCAGACTCAGTAGTTCTGCGCCTGCGCAGTACAGCCCGGAGGACGTTCGATGACGTCAGCGCGACGCCGTGAGGCGCATTTTGGAGCGCACAAGAAGCCTGACCTGGAAGCCGGCCTGGCCAGGTTGGGTGCACCACCAGAGAAGACCGGGAGCCTGCGGAGCGGCGCCGAGGGCACGTCCTGCCTGCCACGGGCTGGAGGAAGCCCCAGGTAAGCGGATTTTTATTTTGCATCTGCGCAGATATTCCCTTTAAAAATTCAGGAGTCCGCCTGGAGTCCTGGACCCTGTTGGTGGTGGCGGAGAGGGCAGTCAAGCGGCCTGCGGGCAGAGGTGCTGTGTGGGGAGCGACTTAGTCTTGGGGCAGGCAGCCAGTCACACGGCGTGCAGGCAGAGATGCTGTGTGTGGAGACTGACTTATGCTTCATACACACTTGAGATACGAGTCTTTGGAAAAGGCAAGACCACAGACCAATTTTACCCCCTTCCATGTAGTATGAGAGCCATACTCTACACAGTCTATTCTATGGAGCTGCACTCCCCATCAAATAAAATCTTTGCAGGATGCTGCACACTAAGGCCACATACACACATCAGACCATAGTCTTTGGAAAATGAAAGATCACAGATCAATCTTACCCCCTTCCACGTAGTATGAGAGCCATTCCTACACAGTCTATTCTATGGAGCTGAACTCCCCATCAGACAGAAATCTTTGCAAGATGCTGCACACACAGATGCTGCACACACAGATGCTGTACAGACACAAAAGATCAGTATCTGCAAAAGATCTGTTCCTGCCAAAGATCCGTTCCTGCAAAATGCAATTCATAGTCTATGATATCTGCAGATCCTCATACACACCTTGTTTAACAGACATTCATCTGCAGATCAGACAATCATCTGCAGATCTGAAAATCTATCCTGGTGGATCTGATCTGCAGATGAATGTCTGTTAAACAAGGTGTGTATGAGGATCTGCAGATATCATAGACTATGAATGCATTTTGCAGGAACGGATCTTTTGCAGGAACAGATCTTTGGCAGATACTGATCTGTTGAATGTGTACAGCATCTTTATGTGCAGCATCTTGCAAAGATTTCTGTCTGATGGGGAGTTCAGCTCCATAGAATAGACTGTGTAGGTATGGCTCTCATACTACATGGAAGGGGGTAAAATTGGTCTGTGATCTTTAATTTTCAAAAGACTATGGTCTGAAGTGTGTATGAGCCTAAAGATGCCCGTACACACTCAAAAGATCATTATCTGCAAAAGATCTGTTCCTGCAAAATATCCATTCCTGCAAAATGCATTCATAGTCTATCAGATCTGCAGATCCTCATACACACCTTGTTTAACAGACAATCATCTGCAGATCATCTGCAGATCAGATCCACCAGGATGGATTTTCAGATCTGCAGATGATTGCCAGATATGCAGATGAAGTCTGTTAAACAAGGTGTGTATGATGATCTGCAGATCTCATAGACTATGAATGCATTTTGCAGGAATGGATCTTTTGTAGGAAAAGATCTTTTGCAGATAATGATCTTTTGAATGTGTAAGGGCATCTTTGTGTGCAGCATCCTGCAAAGATTTTATTTGATGGGGAGTGCAGCTCCATAGAATAGACTGTGTAGGTATGGCTCTCATACTACATGGAATGGGGTAAAATTGGTCTGTGATCTTGCCTTTTCCAAAGACTTTTATCTCAAGTGTGTATGAAGCATTAGTCTTCAGGCGGGCAGTAGCCCTCAGGGATCCATGCCTCATTCATTTTGATAAAGGTAAGGTACTGAACACTTTTGTGACTTAGGCAACTTCTCTTCTCAGTGACAATGCCTCCAGCTGCGCTGAAGGTAAAATCTTTCTTCTCCCTAATTTACATTCTGACATTTACCACATGGTGACATTTTTACTGCTGGCAGATGATGTCAGTGGAAGGAGATGCTGCTTGATTTTTTGGCAGTTGGACCCAGGTGTAAACAGCTGTTATTTACCACAATGCAATGAAGTTCACAGACAGGAAACTGTCAGGACCATGGTCCTGACATCCCACTGTGGGAGAGGTTTCACCACAATATCAGCCTTACAGAGCCCCCTGATGATTTGTTTGAGAAAAGGAAAAGAAAACCTTTCTGGTCATCAAACTGTTAAACTGTAATATTGCCCACTTGAGCCATAGGTAAACATGGACATTACCTTGCTCATCAGTTGTCCTTTCAGTTATAACAGCAACTGATATATAACTGACCTCAACTGCTATATTTCAGTTGTGACTAAATCTTGTCAGAACTGGAAGGAATTGTTGTAAGAAGAAAATGGTGAGCTCTGAGAGGAGGTGACAGGCAGGTAAGTATGTAATATTCATTTGCAGGTATACCATGTGTTTATTTTAAATAACTTTACTCAGCTCAGTTTCACTTTAAGCCGTCTAACAGTCTCCGAGAGGCGATCGCTGCTGGGAGACTGAAGGCAAAGCGGACCTCCATCATCAGAGTGGAGATGTGCTCCTGCAAGCCCCATAGGAAGCCATTCACGCCAATCAGCGTGGAGTGGTCCTGGGGCTGCCACCGTGTTCATGCCAATTGCTGTGGAGCGGTCGGCAGGTAGTTAAATATTGTCTGTGCTCGCTTGCTGAAGCATTGAAAAGCAACTCCCAATTATTGACTTTATAAAGATACAGTTCTATAGTATACTTTATGTGCTTGAGCATGACAATTTCTGATATAGTATACTTATTATATGGTAAACTACTTTGCCCTGTCCATTGGAGTTTACTGTAAAGAGATTCTACTGTATCTGTAGACTATGGCCAACTCAACCCTGCTGTGCAAGTGCGGGTACTATGCAATGCCTGTAAGAGGTACTTGCACTCAACCAGTGGTTTCTGATTTTTACAACGTTTTCTTTTATAGACATTGTGAACCCTGACAGTATAATTTTCCAAATCTCACTCCGGGTATTTCCTTTAATATGACATTCTTCATTATTACTTTAGATTCTACAGCCGCCATAGGCTGATTTTTGACTATGCTGTCATTTTAATGACAAAACTAATAAAGAGCTAATTTTTTTTACTTCTACTTCGATGTGGTGCCAGCCTTTTTGCAAGCAAAATTTGTGTTGGATCCTGTGGATGCTGGAGTCTGAGGCTTGGGCACACGCTTACTTCTTTTTGTAGATGAGTGCTCCTCCAACTTTTGTTTTTGGAATCTTTAGATTCTACAGCAAAATATATTCACAACTTTTTGTTTGATAATTTGGCCTCTGGACCTGTCACGTTAGTCACATCAGGCCACATTACTGCATTAATTTTGTGTCAAGAAAAGAAGGTAGATTAATAGATGAATGTAGACTTCTTCAAACAAGTTTCTCAGTAGCAGAATCTAAAGGATTTGGTATTTCTGTCATTTATCTGGGTTTTCATCATTCTTGAGCTCATGTCAAACTAATTGCACTGAGGTTTGCTGACAGTCATACAGGCCTGAGGCCCAAAAACTTTATTAGGTGGGTGGACAAGCAAGCATAGTCTGCCCATTAGGGCGAAAAGTTTCACATCACTCTGGGCCTAGGTTCGTGGTACGCGTACCCCAGAGGGATACTTCTGATGGTTCCAAGGGGTATTTGAGCTTGATATACTTTACCAAGAATAACAAATTTAGAGTTTTAGAAAACGTTAAATCTTATTTAAATAGACAAATTAGTATTTTAGCGAAGTAAAAGCAATAGTAAATGCTTGGAAATTATTTAGAACCATTTATCATGTACTACAATCAAATATATGTATTAAGAGGTACTTTTGATAATGTTTACTATGCTGGGGGGGTACCTGGTGAGTACAGAGTTTTAAAAAGTGTACATACCAATAAAATGTTGAGAAACACTGCTCTAGAGCCTAGTTTCTCAACATGCGGTACGCTTACCCCAGGGGTACTTCTGATGGTTCCAGGGGGTACTCGGGTTTGATATACTTAACCAAGAATAACAAATTTTGAGTTTTAAAAAATGATAAATCTTATATAAACAACACCAAAATAGTATTTTAGATAATTAAAAGCAATAGTTAAGGCTTGGAAATTGTTTGGTACCAATTATCATGTACTACAATTGAATATATATTTGTCAGGGAGTACTTGTGATAATGTTTACTATGCTAGAGGGTACTTAGTGAATTCAGGGTTTTAAAAGGGGTACATACCAATAAAATGTTGAGAAACACTGCTCTAGAGCATACATGTCAGACTCTGGCCAAATCTGTCCCGCAGAGCCATCAAATGGCCCGAAAGTGGTTTCCCCACTTTTCTTTGTTTGGCCCACTGTAGACCACCAGAGGAGCTGTATTGGAGAAGAAGCCCTAGGCAGGGCCGGCCTTAGGTTTCACAGCGCCCTGAGCGAAACCGAATTTTGTTGCCCCCCCCATAAGTAGCATAGTTGTCCCCATATAGGTAGCATAGTTGCCCCCAGTGTAGGTAGTATAGTTGCCCCATATAGGTAGCATAGCTGCCCTCAGTGTAGCTAGTACAGTTTTCCCCAGTGTAGTAGCATGGTTGCCCCCAGTATAGGTAGTATGCCCCAGTATGCCCCCAGTGTAGGTAGTATGCCCCCAGTGTAGGTAGTATGCCCCCAGTGTAGGTAGTATGCCCCCAGTGTAGGTAGTATGCCCCCAGTGTAGGTAGTATGCCCCCAGCGTAGGTAGTTTGCCCCAGTATGCCCCCAGTGTAGGTAGTATGCCCCCAGTGTAGGTAGTATGCCCCAATATGCCCCCAGTGTAGGTAGTATGCCCCAGTATGCCCCCAGTGTAGGTAGTATGCCCCCAGTATGCCCCCAGTGTAAGTAGTATGCCCCAGTATGCCCCCAGTGTAGGTAGCATGCCCCCAGTGTAGGTAGTTTGCCCCAGTATGCCCCCAGTGTAGGTAGTATGCCCCCAGTGTAGGTAGTATGCCCCAATATGCCCCCAGTGTAGGTAGTATGCCCCAGTATGCCCCCAGTGTAGGTAGTATGCCCCCAGTGTAGGTAGTATGCCCCCAGTGTAGATAGTATGCCCCCAGTGTAGGTAGTATGCCCCCCAGTGTAGGTAGTTTGCCCCAGTATGCCCCCAGTGTAGGTAGTATGCCCCCAGTGTAGGTAGTATGCCCCCAGTGTAGGTAGTATGCCCCCAGTGTAGGTAGTTTGCCCCCAGTGTAGGTAGTTTGCCCTCAGTGTAGGTAGTTTGCCCCCAGTGTAGGTAGTTTGCCCCCAGTGTAGGTAGTTTGCCCCCAGTGTAGGTAGTTTGCCCCCAGTGTAGGTAGTTTGCCACCAGTGTAGGTCAGTGTAGGTAGTTTGTCCCCAGTGTAGGTAGTTTGTCCCCAGTGTAGGTAGTTTGCCCCAGGCAACCCCCCCTCCCTTTATGTGGCAGCGGGCCGGGCAGAGACTGACTCCCCTGACATCCAGCTCCAGCGCCGACGTCATGCTTCTCTCCTGCCTCCGCTCCATCTGTAGTTACTGCAGGCTACAAGAAAATGGCCGCCGTTTGTCTGCATTTGTGGACATCGGCGGCCATTTTCTTGTAGTCCTGCTCTAAATATAGACTGAGAGGACACAGGGAGACAGCGGGGCGGCAAGGGGAGACAGGGTGCATGCGCCCTTGAGAGCATGCCGCCCCGGTCGCTCATAGCAAAGGCCGGCCCTGGCCCTAGGTCTCTGGGAAGTCATATGGGGGAGGGAGGAGGAAAACACTAGACAGCAGGAAACTGTATAGAGAAGGAGGATGAAAGGACCATTAGACACCAGGGAACTGTATAGGGGAGGAAGGGCAGTTACTAGACACCAGTGAACTGTATAGGGGAGGGAGTGGGACCACTAGACACCAGGAAACTGTATAGGGGAGGGAGTGGGACCAGTAGACACCAGTGAACTGTATAGGGGAGGGAGTGGGATCACTAGACACCAGTGAACTGTATAGGGGAGGGAGTGGGATCACTAGACACCATTGAATGTATAGGGGAGGGAGTTGGACTACTGGACACCAGGGAACTGTATAGAGGAGGCAGGGGGGCTGCTATACACCACAGAACTGTATAGGGGAGGGAGAGGGGGCACTAGACATTGAGGTTGGCCTGTGACTTTGTCCCAGTGTTTAATTTTAGCCCACTTTGAGTTTGACAACCCTGCTCTAGAGTGCGTCATCCTCTTTTA